>NC_054499.1:17659535-17821143 GCF_017639515.1 Carcharodon carcharias
AGAGAGCGAGAGACGGAGACGGGGGGGGAGAGAGCGAGAGACGGAGACGGGGGGGAGAGAGCGAGAGACGGAGACGGGGGGGAGAGAGCGAGAGACGGAGACGGGGGGGAGAGAGCGAGAGACGGAGACGGGGGGGAGAGAGCGAGAGACGGAGACGGGGGGGAGAGAGCGAGAGACGGAGACGGGGGGGAGAGAGCGAGAGACGGAGACGGGGGGGGAGAGAGCGAGAGACGGAGACGGGGGGGAGAGAGCGAGAGACGGAGACGGGGGGGAGAGAGCGAGAGACGGAGACGGGGGGGAGAGAGCGAGAGACGGAGACGGGGGGGAGAGAGCGAGAGACGGAGACGGGGGGGAGAGAGCGAGAGACGGAGACGGGGGGGAGAGAGCGAGAGACGGAGACGGGGGGGAGAGAGCGAGAGACGGAGACGGGGGGGAGAGATCGAGCGAGAGACGGAGACGGAGGGGGAGAGATCGAGCGAGAGACGGAGACGGGGGGGAGAGAGCGAGCGAGAGACGGAGACGGGGGGGAGGGAGAGAGCGAGAGACGGAGACGGGGGGGAGAAAGCGAGAGACGGAGACGGAAGGTGGGGCGAGAGAGACGGAGACGGAAGGTGGGGCGAGAGAGACGGAGACGGAAGGTGGGGCGAGAGAGCGAGCGAGAGACGGAGACGGGGGGGAGAGAGCGAGAGACGGAGACGGGGGGGAGAGAGCGAGAGACGGAGACGGGGGGGAGAGAGCGAGAGACGGAGACGGGGGGGAGAGAGCGAGAGACGGAGACGGGGGGGAGAGAGCGAGAGACGGAGACGGGGGGGAGAGAGCGAGAGACGGAGACGGGGGGGAGAGAGCGAGAGACGGAGACGGGGGGGAGAGAGCGAGAGACGGAGACGGGGGGGAGAGAGCGAGAGACGGAGACGGGGGGAAGAAAGCGAGAGACGGAGACGGGGGGGAGAAAGCGAGAGACGGAGACGGAAGGTGGGCCGAGAGAGACGGAGACGGGAGAGGGGAGAGAGCGAGAGACGGAGACGGGGGGAGAGCGAGAGACGGAGACGGGGGGAGAGAGCGAGAGACGGAGACGGGCGGGAGAGAGAGAGCGAGAGACGGAGACAGGGGGAGAGAGCGAGAGACGGAGACGGGCTGGAGAGAGAGAGCGAGAGACGGAGACGGGGGAGAGAGAGCGAGAGACGGAGACGGGGGGGGAGAGAGCAAGAGACGGAGATGAGTGGGAGAGAGAGAGCGAAAGACGGAGACGGGGGGAGAGAGCGATAGACGGAGACGGAGGGGGGATGGAGCGAGAGACTGAGACGGGGGGGAGAGAGCGAGAGACGGAGACGGGGTGGAGAGAGCGAGAGACGGAGACGGGGGGAGAGAGCGAGAGACGGAGACGGGGGGAGAGAGCGAGAGACGGAGACGGAAGGGGGGGAGAGAGAGAGAGCGAGAGACGGAAGGGGGGGAGAGAGAGAGAGAGAGTTGGAGGGGGGAGAGAGAGAGAGAGAGAGAGACGGAGGGGGGAGAGAGAGGGAGAGACGGAGGGGGGAGAGGGAGAGAGAGAGAGACGGAGGGGGGAGAGAGAGGGAGAGACGGAGGGGAGAGAGAGAGAGAGAGATGGAGGGAGAGAGAGAGAGAAAGAGAGACGGACGGAGGGGGTAGAGAGAGAGAGACGGACGGAGGGAGAGAGAGAGAGAGACGGACGGAGGGAGAGAGAGAGGGAGACGGACGGAGGGAGGGAGGGAGAGAGAGAGAGAGGGGGAGAGAGAGGGAGAGAGAGAGACGGGGAGGGAGAGAGAGAGAGAGACGGGGGAGAGAGAGAGAGAGAGAGACGGGGGAGGGAGAGAGAGAGAGAGACGGGGGAGGGAGAGAGAGAGAGAGACGGGGGGGAGAGAGAGAGACAGACGGGGGGAGAGAGAGAGACAGACAGACAGACGAGGGTGAGAGAGAGAGAGACAGAGAGACGGGGGAGAGAGAGAGAGAGAGAGAGAGAGAGAGACGGGGGGAGAGAGAGAGAGAGAGACGGGGGGAGAGAGAGAGAGAGAGACGGGGGGAGAGAGAGAGAGAGAGACGGGGGGAGAGAGAGAGAGAGAGAGAGACGGGGGGAGAGAGAGAGAGAGAGAGACGGGGGGAGAGAGAGAGAGAGAGAGAGAGAGAGACGGGGGAGAGAGAGAGAGAGAGAGAGAGACCGGGGGAGAGAGAGAGAGAGAGAGAGACCGGGGGAGAGAGAGAGAGAGAGAGAGAGACGGGGGGAGAGAGAGAGAGAGAGAGACGGGGGGAGAGAGAGAGAGAGAGAGACGGGGGGAGAGAGAGAGAGAGAGACGGGGGAGAGAGAGAGAGGGAGAGAGACGGGAGAGAGAGACGGGAGAGAGAGAGACGGGGAGAGAGAGAGAGAGAGAGACGGGGAAGAGAGAGAAAGAAACGGGGGGAGAGAGACGGGGAGTGGGAGAGAAAGATGGAGAGCGGGAGAGAGAGAGACGTAGATGGAGAGGGGAAGTGAGAGAGAGACGGAAACGGAGAGCGGGAGACGGGGAGAGAGCGAGAGACGGAGACGGGGGTGGGGAGAGAGCGAGAGACGTAGACGGTGGGGGGAGAGAGCAAGAGACGGACGGAGGGAGAGAGAGCGAGAGACGGACGGAGGGAGAGAGAGAGAGAGACGGACGGAGGGAGAGAGAGAGAGAGACGGACGGAGGGACGGAGGGAGGGAGGGAGAGAGAGAGAGAGAGACGGAGAGAGAGAGAGAGACGGGAGAGAGAGAGAGAGAGACGGAGAGAGAGAGAGACGGGAGAGAGAGAGAGAGAGACGGGGAGGGAGAGAGAGAGACGGGGGGAGAGAGAGAGAGAGAGACGGGGGGAGAGAGAGAGAGAGAGACGGGGGAGAGAGAGAGAGAGAGAGACGGGAGAGAGAGACGGGAGAGAGAGAGACGGGGAGAGAGAGAGAGAGAGAGACGGGGAAGAGAGAGAAAGAAACGGGGGGAGAGAGATGGGGAGTGGGAGAGAAAGATGGAGAGCGGGAGAGAGAGAGACGTAGATGGAGAGGGGAAGTGAGAGAGAGACGGAAACGGAGAGCGAGAGACGGAGACGGGGAGAGAGCGAGAGACGGAGACGGGGTGGGGAGAGAGCGAGAGACGTAGACGGTGGGGGGAGAGAGCGAGAGACGGACGGAGGGAGAGAGAGAGAGAGACGGACGGAGGGAGAGAGAGAGAGAGAGAGGGACGGAGGGAGGGAGGGAGAGAGAGAGACGGGGAGAGAGAGGGAGAGAGAGAGACGGGGAGAGAGACGTCGAGAGAGAGAGATGGAGAGGGAGAGAGAGAGAGAGAGACGGGGGGAGAGAGAGAGAGAGAGAGACGGGGGGAGAGAGAGAGAGAGAGACGGGGGGAGAGAGAGAGAGAGAGACGGGGGGAGAGAGAGAGAGAGAGACGGGGGGAGAGAGAGAGAGAGAGAGAGAGAGAGACGGGGGGAGAGAGAGAGAGAGACGGGGGGAGAGAGAGAGAGAGAGAGAGACGGGGGAGAGAGAGAGAGAGAGAGAGAGAGAGAGAGACAGACGGGGGGGAGAGGGAGAGAGAGAGAGAGACGGGGGAGAGAGAGACGGGAGAGAGAGAGACGGGAGAGAGAGAGACGGGAGAGAGAGAGACGGGGAGAGAGAGAGAGAGAGAGAGAGAGAGAGACGGGGAAGAGAGAGAAAGAAACGGGGGGAGAGAGACGGGGAGTGGGAGAGAAAGATGGAGAGCGGGAGAGAGAGAGACGTAGATGGAGAGGGGAAGTGAGAGAGAGACGGAAACGGAGAGCGAGAGACGGAGACGGGGGGGAGAAAGCGAGAGACGGAGACGGAAGGTTGGGCGAGAGAGACGGAGACGGAAGGTGGGCCGAGAGAGACGGAGACGGGGGGGAGAGAGCGAGCGAGAGACGGAGACGGGGGGGAGAGAGCGAGAGACGGGGGTGAGAGAGCGAGAGACGGAGACGGGGGTGGAGAGAGCGAGAGACGGAGACGGGGGGGAGAAAGCGAGAGACGGAGACGGAAGGTGGGGCGGGAGAGACGGAGATGGAAGGTGGGCCGAGAGAGACGGAGAGGGGAGAGGGGAGAGAGCGAGAGACGGAGACGAGGGTGGAGAGACGGAGACGGGGGGAGAGCGAGAGACGGAGACGGGGGGGGAGAGAGCGAGAGACGGAGACGGGGGGAGAGAGCGAGAGACGGAGACGGGCGGGAGAGAGAGAGCGAGGGACGGAGACGGGGGGGAGAGAGCGAGAGACGGAGACGGGGGGGGGAGAGCGAGAGACGGAGACGGGGGGGAGAGAGCGAGAGACGGAGACGGGGGGGAGAGAGCGAGAGACGGAGACGGGGGGGAGAGATCGAGCGAGAGACGGAGACGGGGGGGGGAGAGATCGAGCGAGAGACGGAGACGGGGGGGAGAGAGCGAGCGAGAGACGGAGACGGGGGGGAGGGAGAGAGCGAGAGACGGAGACGGGGGGGAGAAAGCGAGAGACGGAGACGGAAGGTGGGGCGAGAGAGACGGAGACGGAAGGTGGGGCGAGAGAGACGGAGACGGAAGGTGGGGCGAGAGAGCGAGCGAGAGACGGAGACGGGGGGGGAGAGAGCGAGAGACGGAGACGGGGGGGGAGAGAGCGAGAGACGGAGACGGGGGGGAGAGAGCGAGAGACGGAGACGGGGGGGAGAGAGCGAGAGACGGAGACGGGGGGGAGAGAGCGAGAGACGGAGACGGGGGGGAGAGAGCGAGAGACGGAGACGGGGGGGAGAGAGCGAGAGACGGAGACGGGGGGGAGAGAGCGAGAGACGGAGACGGGGGGGAGAGAGCGAGAGACGGAGACGGGGGGGAGAGAGCGAGAGACGGAGACGGGGGGGAGAGAGCGAGAGACGGAGACGGGGGGGAGAGAGCGAGAGACGGAGACGGGGGGGAGAGAGCGAGAGACGGAGACGGGGGGGAGAAAGCCAGAGACGGAGACGGGGGGGAGAAAGCGAGAGACGGAGACGGAAGGTGGGCCGAGAGAGACGGAGACGGGAGAGGGGAGAGAGCGAGAGACGGAGACGGAGACGGGGGGAGAGCGAGAGACGGAGACGGGGGGAGAGAGCGAGAGACGGAGACGGGCGGGAGGGAGAGAGCGAGAGACGGAGACAGGGGGAGAGAGCGAGAGACGGAGACGGGCTGGAGAGAGAGAGCGAGAGACGGAGACGGGGGAGAGAGAGCGAGAGACGGAGACGGGGGGGGAGAGAGCGAGAGACGGAGATGAGTGGGAGAGAGAGAGCGAAAGACGGAGACGGGGGGAGAGAGCGATAGACGGAGATGGAGGGGGGATGGAGCGAGAGACTGAGACGGGGGGGAGAGAGCGAGAGACGGAGACGGGGTGGAGAGAGCGAGAGACGGAGACGGGGGGAGAGAGCGAGAGACGGAGACGGGGGGAGAGAGCGAGAGACGGAGACGGGGGGAGAGAGCGAGAGACGGAGACGGAAGGGGGGGAGAGAGAGAGAGCGAGAGACGGAAGGGGGGAGAGAGAGAGAGAGAGAGAGTTGGAGGGGGGAGAGAGAGAGAGAGAGAGAGAGACGGAGGGGGGAGAGAGAGGGAGAGACGGAGGGGGGAGAGGGAGAGAGAGAGAGACGGAGGGGGGAGAGAGAGGGAGAGACGGAGGGGAGAGAGAGAGAGAGAGACGGAGGGGAGAGAGAGAGAGAGAGATGGAGGGAGAGAGAGAGAGAAAGAGAGACGGACGGAGGGGGTAGAGAGAGAGAGACGGACGGAGGGAGAGAGAGAGAGAGACGGACGGAGGGAGAGAGAGAGCGAGGGTGACGGGCGGAGGGAGGGAGGGAGAGAGAGAGAGAGGGGGAGAGAGAGGGAGAGAGAGAGACGGGGAGGGAGAGAGAGAGAGAGACGGGGGAGAGAGAGAGAGAGAGAGACGGGGGGAGAGAGAGAGAGAGAGAGACGGGGGGAGAGAGAGAGAGAGAGAGACGGGGGGAGAGAGAGAGAGAGAGAGACGGGGGGAGAGAGAGAGAGAGAGAGACGGGGGGAGAGAGAGAGAGAGAGAGACGGGGGGAGAGAGAGAGAGAGACGGGGGAGAGAGAGAGAGAGAGAGAGAGAGAGAGAGACGGGGGGGAGAGAGAGAGAGAGACGGGGGGAGAGAGAGAGAGAGAGACGGGGGGAGAGAGAGAGAGAGACGGGGGAGAGAGAGAGACGGGAGAGAGAGAGACGGGGAGAGAGAGAGAGAGAGACGGGGAAGAGAGAGAAAGAAACGGGGGGAGAGAGACGGGGAGTGGGAGAGAAAGATGGAGAGCGGGAGAGAGAGAGACGTAGATGGAGAGGGGAAGTGAGCGAGAGACGGAGAGGGAGACGGGGAGAGGGAGACGGGGAGAGGGAGACGGGGAGAGGGAGACGGGGAGAGGGAGACGGGGAGAGGGAGACGGGGAGAGGGAGACGGAGAGGGAGACGGGGAGAGGGAGACGGGGAGAGGGAGACGGGGAGAGGGAGACGGAGAGGGGGAGAGGGGAGACGGAGAGGGGGAGAGGGAGACGGAGAGGGGGAGAGGGAGACGGAGAGGGGGAGAGGGAGACGGAGAGGGGGAGAGGGAGACGGAGAGGGGGAGAGGGAGACGGAGAGGGGGAGATGGAGAGGGGGAGACGGAGAGGGGGAGACGGAGAGGGGGAGCGACGGAGAGGGGGAGCGACGGAGAGGAGGAGCGACGGAGAGGGGGAGAGGGAGACGGAGAGGGGGAGAGGGAGACGGAGAGGGGGAGAGGGAGACGGAGAGGGGGAGAGGGAGACGGAGAGGGGGAGAGGGAGACGGAGAGGGGGAGAGGGAGACGGAGAGGGGGAGAGGGAGACGGAGAGCGGGAGAGAAGGAGAGGGGGAGAGGGAGGGGGAGAGGGAGACGGAGAGGGGGAGAGAAGGAGAGGGAGGTAGAGAGAAAGTGTGATGGAGAGGGAGGGAGAGAGGAGAGAGATGGGGAGAGAGGTAGAGTGAGAAAAAGTCTTACAGGGAGCGAAGGAGAAGGAGGGAGGGAAGGAGAGGGAGGGAAAGAAAGAGAGACGGAGAGGAAGGAAGGGGAGAGAGAGATGAGGAGAGGGGCAGATGGAGAGTGAGGGAGACGGAGTGAGATGGGGAGAGAGGTAGGGAGAGAGAAAGAGTGTAACAGGGAGGGAGAGAGAGTGAAGGGGGAGAGAGAGATTGAGAAGCAAGAAGGGAGAGACAGAAGGAGACAGGCACAGAATGACAGAGGGAGAGAAAGTGTGATGGAGGGAGATGGAGGAAAGGAGCGAGTGAGGGAGAGGGAGAAGGAGAGAGTGTGAGGGAGAGGGTGGGAGAGAGGGACAGGGAGGGAGTGAGGAAGAGAGATGGAGAGGGAGGGAGACGGTGAGAGAGGTAGGGAGAGAGAAAGACTGTGCCGACAAGGGAGGGAGGAAGAGACGGGGAGGGAGGGGGAGACAGAGACAGGGAGAGAGAGAATGGGGGAGAGATGGAGAGGGAGGGATAGACAGAGGGAGACAGACTTAGAGTGTGACGGAGGGAGAGAGAAAGTGTGATGGGGAGAGGGAGAGAGTGAGGGAGATGGAGGGAGGGAGAGAGGGACGGAGAAGGAGGGAGATCCGGCGAGGGAAAGAGGGAGGGAGGGAGAGAGAGATGGAGAGGGAAGGAGGAAGGGAGATGCGGAGAGGGAAGGAGGAAGGGAGAGGCGGAGAGGGAAGGAGGGAGGGAGAGGCGGAGAGGGAAGGAGGGAGGGAGAGGCGGAGAGGGAAGGAGGGAGGGAGAGGCGGAGAGGGAAGGAGGGAGGGAGAGGCGGAGAGGGAAGGAGGGAGGGAGAGGCGGAGAGGGAAGGAGGGAGGGAGAGGCGGAGAGGGAAGGAGGGAGGGAGAGGCGGAGAGGGAAGGAGGGAGGGAGAGGCGGAGAGGGAAGGAGGGAGGGAGAGGCGGAGAGGGAAGGAGGGAGGGAGAGGCGGAGAGGGAAGGAGGGAGGGAGAGGCGGAGAGGGAAGGAGGGAGGGAGAGGCGGAGAGGGAAGGAGGGAGGGAGAGGCGGAGAGGGAAGGAGGGAGGGAGAGGCGGAGAGGGAAGGAGGGAGGGAGAGGCGGAGAGGGAAGGAGGGAGGGAGAGGCGGAGAGGGAAGGAGGGAGGGAGGGAGACTGGGAGGGGCGGAGACTGGGAGAGACGGATGGGGATGGGGATGGAGAGAGAGCGGGGTAGGATGGCACGGGAGGGGGAGGGACGGACTGGACGGGGAGGCAGGGTCATTGGGAGGTAGAGCGAGCGGGAGAGGCAGCGGAAACAGAGATGGAGAGAGATGTTGGAGAGAGGGATAGGGAGGGGGAAGCTGGGGCGACGCGGAGAAAGGCAGAGGCGGAGAGGAGGTAGGTGGGCAGCAAGAGTGGGAGGCTGAGAGAGTGGAGGGCAAGGGGAGAGAGAGTGAGGGAGTCTGGGACGCATGTGGAGAGAGATGTCAGGTGGAAGGGGAGAGAAGGTGGGATAGGGAGGGAGGGCACGATGGAGAGACAAAGGGAGAAAATGCTGGATGGGGGCAAATAAGCGAGTGGCAGGATTGGGAGAGAGAGAATGAGGTGGGAGCTGTAGAGAGACAGCGAGGGAGAGTGGGTGGGCTGGAGACAGAAAGAAAAAGTGGGGATGGGAAGAGAGAGAGGGAGGGAAGGAGGGTGGGATGGGGAGAGTACGAGGGACAAACAGACAGATATGAGCTGCTCGTTGGATTGTAGTGTCCATTCACTCTGTCATTGTTGTGCGTTTGTAGAAGTTTGAGAGGAAGTACAATGCGGAGCTGAAACAGGGTTCGGTATCCAAGGCCACACAGTTTGAATATGCCTGGTGTTTGATACGCAGCAAATACTCGTCTGACATTGTGAAAGGAGTTGCGATTCTAGAAGGTGAGCTGTGCTCGGGGGCTGAAACCCCACCCTGTTACAGAGCCAGGTGGGGGCATTGGGTGGAGGGGAAGGGGGGGTTATGGCGGCGTACAGTGGGGTATTGGGGGGTCAAGATGAATCCCCCCCCCCTGACTGGAGCTGGGCATTAATGGTCATAATGAAGCCCCCCCCCCCCCCCCCCCCCCCCGCCCCCCCAACCGACTGGAGTTGGGCATTAATGGTCATAATGAAGCCCCCCCCACCGACTGGAGCTGGGCATTAATGGTCAAGATGAAGCCCCTCCCCCCGCTCCCCTCTGACTGGAGCTGGGCATTAATGGTCAATGGTCAAGGTGAACCTCCCCCCGTTTATGGGGCTGGACATTGAAGGGGTGAAGGAGCTTTCAGTCTGAGATCCAATTGGTTGTAAAGCCCTTAATTACCATAAGACACTGAAGGTGGGGGGAGGGGGCATCCCACCATTCCCCTGACCGAAGCTTCCCGTCTGGGGAGCAGTGGGGGTGTGGTCTTAACCCCCATTCCCACCCTCCCGACCGGGTAGTCTTAGTCCCCATTCCCACCCTCCCGACTGGGTGGTCTTAGTCCCCATTCCCAACCCCCCCGACCGGGTGGTCTTAATCCCCATTCCCACCCCCCAACTGGGTGGTCTTAATCCCCATTCCCAACCCTCCCGACCGGGTGGTCTTAGTCCCCATTCCCACCCTCCCGACTGGGTGGTCTTAGTCCCCATTCCCACCCCCCGACTTGGGTTCTTGTGATGGGCTCTCCCGCTCTGCGATGAACTGAAAAATCTTCAGTGATCTGGAATTCTGTTTTCTCTAATCTGATCTCCACCCCGGCCCCAACCTCCCCGTCTCCCCCCCGCAACCTCCCCGTCTCCCCCCCCCGCCCCACCGTCTCACCCCCCCCCGTCTCCCACCCCGTTTCCCCCCCCCCATCTCCCACCCTGTCTCCCCCCCAACCCCCACATTCCCCCCCCCCCCCCGTCTCCACCCCCCAACCCCCACGTCCGCCACGTGTTCCCCACCCCGCCCACATTCCCCCCGTCTCCCCATCCCCCCGGTTTCCCTCAACCCCCCCACGTTCCCCCGTCTCCCCCATCCCGCGCAATCTCCCCCACCCCCCACCCACGTACCCCACCCGGCTCCACCACCCCCCCCACGTCCCTCCGTCTCACCCACCCCCCCCGTCCCCCCATCTCCCTCACCACCCCCCACATCCCCCCATGTCTCTTGCACGTACCCCCCCACGTTCCCCCCTGACTCCCCCCCAACCCCTATCGCCCCCACCCCTGCCCCGCACATCCCCCCCGCACGACCCCTGTCTCCCCAACCCCCACCCACGTTCCCCCCCCGTCTCCCCCACCCCCCACGTTCCTCCCGTCTCTCCCACACCCCACGTCCCCCCATCTCCCTCACCACCCCCTACCGCTCCCCATGTCTCCTGCACGTCCCCACCCATGTTCCCCCCGACTCCCCCAACACCCCCAACCCCCCGTCGCCCCCACCCCCACACGTTCCCCCCGACTCCCCCACCCCCAACGTCTCCCCCCGTCGCCCCCATTCCCCCACGTTCCCCACCATCTCCCCCACGTTCCCCTCCCCCGTCTCCCCCACGCACCCCCATGTTCCCCCGTCTCCCCCACCCCCACCCACATCCCCCCCCAAACCCCCCCCATCCCACCCGTCTCCCCCCACAAACCCCCCGTCCCACCCGGCCCCACCAACACCCCCACACTTCATCTCCCCACCCTCCCATTCCACCCATCTCTTTCCCCCCCTCCCCACCCCCCTGTCCCACCTGTCTCTCCCTCCCTCCCTCTACCCCGTCCCGCCCATCTCTCCCCCCCCACCCCCCCAACGTCCCGCCCGTCTCCTCTCTCTCTGAGCAGAGTTGTATCCTACAGCGTTGAAGGAGGAGCAGAGAGATTACATTTTCTACTTGGCCGTGGGACATTATCGATTGAAGGTGAGAAATGAAAACTTTCCACATTCCACCAATCCGGGTTTGGGATGCGATCAACGGGAATTTTTGAGTTTGGGGAAAGTGAAAATTTGTGGAGCACTTTCTTTCAGATCTGCCCCCCCCCCCCCCCCACCCCCACCCCCGCCGCCCCTTGCTCCCCATCCCCTTGGTCCCGCCACCCCTCACCCTCCCATCGATTCCACCACCGCGCCCCCCCCCCCCCCTCGGCCCCGCCACCACTTACACCACCCCCCCCCCCCACCCCCGGTCCCACCGCCCCTCGCCCCCCTCACTCCCGCCCGCCCCTCACCTCCCCCTTGCTCCCTCTGCCCCTTGCTGCCCCCTTGCTCCCGCCCCCCCTCGCTCCCGCACCCCCCCTCGCCCTCCCCTCGCTACCGCCGCCCCTCACCCCTCCTCGCTGCCGCCCCCCCCCACGCCCGTCACTACCCCCTTGTGGGGTCCGTCCACCCCCGTGGGCTCCAACACTGCCCCCTCTTTGCCCCCCATGTCTCCCTGCACCTGTCCCCTTCTCGGCCCCCACGTGCCCCTGCCCCCGTTGACCTCACCCTCCGTTTCCTGCCCCCCCACCACCTCTTGGACCCGTTGTTCTCTCCCCCCCACCCACCACCAACAACCCTTGGTCCCAGGTCGGGCTGTGCTTATTCATTCTGGGGAAATGGGGAGAATCCTCTGATCGGCTCCTCTGATTTTCAGGAATATGAAAAAGCTCTGAAGTTTATCCATACGATGTTGAAAAATGAACCAACCAATGCGCAGGGTTTACAGCTGGAGAAACTCATTGACAAAAAGATGCAACGAGGTGAGAGATGGAGCAGTATTCACACATTGGACACTGGGAGCCAGTGAGAGGCTGTGAGAGACTGGCACAGAGTCGCTCACACACTGAACACCGGCAGCCGGTGAGGGGCTGTGAGAGGCTGGCACAGAGTCATTCACACTGAACACTGGGAGCCAGTGAGGGGCTGTGTGAGACTGGCACAGAGAGTTGTTCACACACTGAACACTGGGAGCCAGTGAGAGGCTGTGAGAGACTGGCACAGAGTCGCTCACACACTGAACACTGGGAGCCAGTGAGGGGCCGTGAGAGGCTGGCACAGAGTCGCTCACACACTGAACACTGGGAGCCAGTGAGGGGCTGTGTGAGACTGGCATGAGAGAGGGAGAGAGGTGGCCCACCTCAGGAACTAATCCAAATCCATTCCCAGAATCCGAGGGGAATGTTCCTTTAACCCCCGCTATGGAGCTGCCCTCAGCCCAGTCTGAATGACAGCTTCACCTCACAGCCTGCAGCAGCCCATCTCCTGTTTGGGTGGTTCGTGAAGGAGGAACAGCTCTCTATTGAGATTCGTTCCAGAGCCTGAATCACCCTCTGCTCCGAGCCCCCATTTTTAGACCGTAGCTCCCATCAGCGTGTTCATTGAGTGGGCTGATCCCACCTCATGGACTGAAGCCTTGATCATGGCAGCATTGGGCTGAGCGGAGGAACTGGAACTCACTGGCATCAGTCAGCAGCAGGGGTACGAGAACAGGGCTAAGGCAAATCAGAGGGGCTGGGGGTGGGCAGTGGAAATACTGTGGTAACCCTGGGGTGGGAGTGGAGGTATTGGTGTCTGGGGCAGCTGAAGTGGAGAAATCTGGGAGTCCTGGTGGGAGGGGAGGGGTGTGGGGATGTCTGGTGGGGAGTAATGAATTGGGAAAATTGAGTGGGCTGGGTATGGGGATAGTGGGGTGCCCCGGGTGTGAAGTTCTCTTGGGGCACAGGTGGCATCAGCTGGTACTTAAAACAGGGGCTGTCATCCATTCACTGCCTGGACGTGGTGCCCCTCCCTGGCTGTCGCATGGGTTCATGTCCCTCAAATGTTCCCCAGCTTTTAGTTACAATATGTTCTTCTCGTATAGCACCAAGTGGCCATTCAGCCCATCGTGCCTGCGCCAGCTCTTTTGAAGAAGAATCCAATCAGTGCCACTTTTAAAAGAAATTCATTCATGGGTGGGTATCGCTGGCTGGGCCATAATTTATTGCCCGTCCCTAAATGCCCCTTGAGAAGGTGGGGGTGAGCTGCCTTTTTGAACCGCTGCAGTCCATGTGGTGTAGGTATACCCACAGTGCTGTTAGGGAGGGAGTTCCAGGATTTTGACCCAGCGACAATGAAGGAACAGTGATATATTTCCAAGTCAGGGTGGTGAGTGACTTGGAGGGGAACTTCCAGGTGGTGATGTTCCCATGTGTCTGCTGCCCTTGTCCTTCTAGATGGTAGTGGTCGTGGGTTTGGAAAGTAGCGTCAAGGGAGCTTTGGTGAGTTGCTGCAGTGCATCTTGTAGATGGTACACACACTGCTGCTACTGTGCATCGGTGGTGGAGGGAGTGAATGTTTGTGGATGTGGTACCAATCAAGTGGGGCTGCTTTGTCCTGGATGGTGTCAAGCTTCTTAAGTGTTGTGGGAGCTGCACTCATCCAGTCAAGTGGGGAGTATTCCATCACACTCCTGACTTGTGCCTTGTAGATGGTGGACAGGCTTTGGGGAGTCAGGGGCTGGGTTACTCTTCACACTATTCCTCGCCTCTGACCTGCTCTTGTAGCCACAGTATTTATATGGCTAGTCCAGTTCAGTTTCTGGTCAATGGTAACTCCCAGAATGTTAGTAGCGGAGCATTCAGTGATAGTGATGCCATTGTCAATGGGCAATGGTTGGATTCTCTCTTGTTGGAGATGGTCATTGCCTGAGACTTTGTGAGGAGCGAATGTTACCCTCACTTGTCTGCCCACTGCCCTGCCCCCTCCCCAAAGCCTTGCATTCTGCTTTTCTCTTCCAGATATTTATCCAGTTCCTCTTTGAAGATTGCAATTGAATCTGTGTCCACCACCTTCAGCTCGCACATTCCATATTCAAGCCAGCTGACACCTCCTCTCTGTGCCAGCTCTCTGCAAGAGCATCTCAGCAAGTCCCGGTCCCCTGCCTTTTTCTCAAAAGCCCTACAGTTTTTTAAAACTTTTTAGCTAATTCCCTTTTGAATACTTCAGATGACCTTGCCTCCAGCACACACTCAGACAGTGTATTTCCAGACCTTAAACACTCGCTGAATAAAAATGACTTTCCTCATGTCACAGTTGCTTTTTTTTGGCAATTACCTTAAATTGGTGCCCTCTGGTTCTCGGTCCTTCCACCAATGGGAGTTTCTCTCTTTCTACTCTGTCCTCATGATTGTGAACACCTCTATCACATCTCCTCTCAACCTTCTCTTCTCCAAGGTAAACAGTCCCAACATCTCCATCTAGCTACATAAATGAAGTTTCTCATCCCTGGAACCATTCTTGTGAATCTTTTCTGCCCCTCTCTAATGCATTCACAACTCTCCTAAAATGCAGTGTCTAGAACTGGACACAATACACCATCTGAAGCCAAATTAGTGTTTTACACAAGTTTAACATAACCCCCTTTGCTTCTGTACTCTACCCCTCTATTTATAAAGGCCAGGGTCCCCCATGTATCTTTGATGCCACCTTCAATGCTTTGTGCACATGTTCCCTTGGCTCCCTCTGTTTCTGCAACCCCCCCCCTTTTAAAGTTGCCCCCTTTATTTTATATCATCTCTCCATGGTCTTCCTACCAAAATGAACCACTTCACATTTCCCTGCACTAAATTTCATCTGCCATTCTTACCAGCCATTCGATGTCCTCTTGAAGTCTCTCACTACCCTCCTCACACTCAATTTTTCCCAAATTTTGTCTCGTTTGCAAATTTGGATATTATCTCCGGGACTCCCACGTCTAGGTCTCTGATCCAAGGAAAACAAGGCCAACTCCTCCAGTATATCCATGTAGCTGTGGTCCCTCATTGCTGAAACCATTTTAGCAAATCACTTCTGTAGCCCCTTCAAAATGTTTGCATCCTTTATGAAGTGTGAACACACTCTGCCAGCTGGGGGCAAGTTTTAGATAAGTTTAGTATTTCTCCCCAGCCTTTGTATTCATGATAAAGTCTAGGATCCTGTCTGCTCTATTGTAAACCTGCGCTGCTGTCTTCCAGGATTCTTTTACAAACACCACAGGTGTCTATGTTCTTTTTCCAATCTTGCCTAAAATTCTCATCCTTGTGTTCAAATCCTTGCCCACCCCCAATTCGTGGAGTTCAGAAGAATGAGGGGGGATCTCATAGAAACCTATAAAATTCTAACAGGACTAGACAGGGTAGATGCAGGAAGGATGTTCCTGATGGTGGGGGAGTCCAGAACCAGGGGTCACAGTCTGAGGATACGGGGTAGACCATTTAGGACTGAGATGAGGAGAAATATCTTCACCCAGAGAGTGGTGAGCCTGTGGAATTCGTTACCACAGAAAGTAGCTGAGACCAAAACATTGTATGTTTTCCAGAAGGAGTTAGATATAGCTCTTGGGGCGAAAGGGATCAAAGGGTATGGGGAGAAAGTGGGAGCAGGTTATTGAGTTGGATGATCAACCATGATCATAATGAATGGTGGAGCAGGCTCGAAGGGCCGAATGGCCTCCTCCTGCTCCTAGTTTCTTTTTCTGTTATCTCCCCCATCCGCCAGCTGTCTGAGATATCTGTGCTCCTCCAATTCTGGCCTCTTGTACATCCCCCATTGGAATCTCTCTGCCATTGGCGGCCATGCCTTCTGTCGTCTAGGCCCCAAGCTCTGGAATTCCTTCCCTACACCTCAGTGCCTCGTTTTTATCCACAAAGACACATATTAAAACCTATCTCTTTTCCCAAACTTTATGTCATCAGGTCTATACCCCCTTATGTGTTTTAGTGTCATGTTTAGTTTCATGATGCTCCTGGTGAAGCGTGTTCAGATGCATCATTGTATTAAACGTGCTGCATGAATGTAAGCTGCAGTTCAGGGTTTAACGGCCCCCCCCACAATGGGTCTGAATGTACAGACCTGCTCGCTGACCCAGCCCCCCTACACTCCTGTGCCCCACGCGACCCTGGTGACCCTGTGCTCCACGTGACCCTGTGTCCTACGTGACCCTGGTGTCCCCCCCCCCCCACCCCACACAAACCCCGGACCGCCATGGACCCTGTCCACCACTCTTGACCCTCGTTCTGCTGCCTGACTGACCCTGCTGTCTCCTGGTCTTCACAGATGGTTTGCTGGGAATGGCGATTGTCGGGGGTGCAATCGTTGGATTGGCCGGAATGGCAGGATTGATCGGATTGGCTGTGAGCAAGGGCAAGTCCTGACCAGTGACTCTGAAGATTGCATACATACTTTCACTGAAGTTTAACGATTGTCTCAGCCTTTAACAATGAAACCAAATACAGACTGTTGACCCGATTGGAAATTTTCTGCTTTGAAGCCTGAATGTTGACGATGGTTGTTATGCATGTTTCATGGACTACTTTCTAATATCCTATCAGTGATTCAGTCTCAAAACTAATGTTAAATTACCCCTTAAACCGAACTAAGTGTTGTAGATACTGCTTTCTAAAATAAAAAAACACCAGCCATACCTGTTAAGTTTGGACAAATGTCAGTGTGAGGCCTGTTACCATGTATGTCCAGAATAAAGCTCCCTCTACACTGTCCCATCAAATACTCCCAGGACTGGTACAGCACAGGGGTAGATACAGAGTAAAGGTCCCTCTACACTGTCCCCATCAAACACCCCCAGACAGGTACAACATGGGGTTAGACACAAAGTAAAGGTCCCTCTAAACTGTCCCTATCAAATACTCCCAGGGCAGGTATATCATTGGTTACTTTGAGGGATGTATGAAAGTAAAATTGAGGGATATGGTGACAAAGTGAGCTAATGGGATTGGATGATATGGTGGGGGAACGTGGGATTTTAGGATATATTGGTGAGGTAGACGTGAGGAATAGAGATAAGATGGATAGATGGGATTGAGGGAAAGTGAGAGAGGGTGGGGACATGAGATTGGAGAAAACGACGATAATGAGGGTGCTTAGTTGGAATTGAAGGATAAAGAGGGTGGTGTGTATGTGGAACTGAGGGATAATGAGGGTGCATAGGTGGAACTGAGAGGTATTGAGGGTGGTGTGTAGATGGAACTGAAGGAATGAAGGTGCGTGGGTAGAATTGAGATGTGTGTTTGGGTAAGTGGGATTGGCAGTTAGACGATGGGTAGTTGGGACTGAGGAAGAATGAGGATGTGGAAGTGGGGTTGAGGGATAATCAGGATGGGTAGGTGGGATTGGGGACTATGACGGTATGATGGTGTGTGGGATATTGTGAGAAAATGGGATTGAGGGAAATGATGAAAAGGTGTGGAGGAATGTGTTGCGATGCAGAATGGGAAATCACAGAGATTGCCCATTCATGTTGATGAGTCCCCATGTTGACTCTCTGCAAGAAGAGACAAAAGTTAATCTGACTTCCCTGCCCTTAAGACTCCAATTTTGTTTTGTTTCTGGTGAATATATAATTCTCTTTCCAAAGCCTTGTTGGAATCTGCCTCCACCACACACTCAGGCAGTGCATTCCAGATCCTAATCACTCACCAGGTCACAAAGTGTTTCCACGTGTTGCATTAGTTCTTTTGTCAATCCTTGTCTTCTGGTTCTTGATCCTTCCACCAATGGGAACTGTTTCCCCCTATCTATCCTGTACAGACCCCTCATGATTTTGAGCATGTCTATCAAATCTCCTCTCAACCTCCTCTAAGGAGAATAGCCCCAACTTCTCCAATCTATCCATGTAACTGAAGTTCCTCATCCCTGGAACCATTCTCGTGAATCGTTTATGCACCCTGTGACGAAATTTGACCTGGATGCAGTAAGGAAAATTTAATTGTTTTTAAGAATATTTGAAAACAGATTTTAAGAGTGCCATCAATTTTAAAGGGATCTATTATAGTTTTCTTGAATAATAAAAAATACTGGTCCATGTGCCCCTTGACCTGGAAGCCGTATCAAAAGGAAGGAAATTAAGATATAGATGCCGTGTGGCCAGGCACAAAGAACTGAAGAAAGTGGCAATCAGCATACGGTTGCAGACACAAAGAAGATAGGCAAGGAAGCTACTGCTGTAAAGAACAAAGAAGCTGCAGCAGGGGAAGAGCAGAGAAGGCACATTTACAAGGAGCTGTGTGTGTAATACAGCTACAAGGGACAGAAAGCTGAAGACAGGGTTAGAGTAAAGTTTGTGAATTGGATAATTCCTCTAATGCTCTTCAATTTTGTCAGACCAGACCGTTTAATAAGTTTTATTAAAGGATTCAGGTAAAGGAATCTGTATCATCAAAACTGTTATGAACCTAGCTAAAGGAGGTTCAGCAGGAGTGTGCCGTTTGGATGACGACTGTCTCCAGGAAACTCAGAAGGAGTGGAGCTACTGTTTCAGGTGACTCAAGAACCGAATCTATCGAGTGCGAAAAGTGAGAGATCCACAGCGTACTAGAGGCTGAATTGATAAGACTGAGAGATTGCACATGGTGCCGCATTTATATGGGGAGTGATGCATATGCTTGTAATCTCATGAGATCGTTTTTGTTGTATCCGCTATTACATGTGTGATCTATAGTTCGTACTAACTGCAATTTCCCAGTTAATTCATGTTTAATTTAATGCATTCTTATTGTTAAAGTAAAAGTTGCAAAAAGTGAAATCTTGTTGGCAGTTTTTTTTCATTTTGGAGTTTTGATAAATTTGCTTATCTTAGTTTGAGTTCCCCAAGAGGACTGTAACAACCCCTCTCAAGCCTTCAAGTCCTCCTGAAAGCACACTGCCCAGAATTTAACACAATACTCCAGTTGTGGTTAAACTAGTGTTTTATAAAGGTTCATCATAGGTTCCTTGCTTTTGTACTTTGTTTATAAAACCCAGATCCCCAATGCCTTTTAACCACTTTTCCAACCTATCCTGCCACCTTCAACAATTTGTGCAGATATACTCCCAGGTTCATTGCAAGAGGAATGGAATATAGAAGTCGGACGTTGTGCTACATTTGTACAAGGTGTTGGTGAGACCACATCTAGACTACTGTGTACAGTTTTGGATCCTTACTTAAGAAAGGATATAAATGTGTTAGAAGCAGTTCAGAGAAGGTTCACTCGACTGATACCTGGGATGGGGGGGGGCTTCTCATATGAGGAAAGGTTGGACAGGCTGGGCTTGTATTCATTGGAGTTTAGAAGACTGAGAGGTGATCTTATTGAAACATTTAAGATCCTGAGGGAGCTTAACCGGGTGGATGCTGAAAGAATGTTCCCTCTTGTTGGGGAGACTGGAACTAGGGGACACAGTTTATAAATAAGGGGTCTTCCATTTAAGACAGATGAGAAGACTTTTATTTCACTGAGTTAGTCTGTAGAATTCTCTTTCCCAGAGAAAGAGTGTGAAGGCAGGGCCAATGAATATTTTTAAGATAGAGGTAGATAGATTCTGAACGAACAAGGGAGTCAAAGTTTATCAGAGGTAGGCAGGAATGTGGAGTTGAGGCAATCAGATCAGTCATGATCTTATTGAATAGTGTAACACTTGAGGGGCCGAATGGCCTACTCCTCCTAATTCGTATGTTTGTTCCTCTGCTCCTGCACCCCCTTTGAATTGTGCCCTTTATTTCGTATTGCCTCTCTGTATTATTCCTACCAAAATGAATCACTACACATTTCTCTGTGTTGAACGTCATCTGCCACCTGTTCGTTCATTCCACCAACTTGTCTACGTTCCTTTGAAGTTTGACACTGTCCTGACAGTTCACAATGCTTCCAAGTTTTGAGTCACCTGCCTTTTTTGAAATTGTGCCCTGCATGCCCAAGCCCAAGCTATTAATAAATAATATGAAAAACAGTGGTCCTAGGGCTAATCCCTTGGGAACCTCACTGTGTATATTGCTCCAGTCTGAGAAACAAATGTTCACAACTCTGACTCCTATCCTGTAGCCAATCTTGTCTCCATGCTATCACTGCCCATTTTATTCCATGGGCTTCACCTTTGTTGAGAAGCATAGAAAGATTACAGTCTAGAAGGAGGCCATTTGGCCCAACATGTCCATGCTGGCTGAAAAACATCGATCCAGTCTAATCCCACCTCCCTGCTCTTGGTACGTAGTCCTGTGGATTACAGCATTTCAAGATCATCTCCAAGCGTTTGTTAAAATGCAATGAGGGTTTCTGCTTCTACCATCGTTTCAGGCAGTCCGTTCCAGACTCCCACCACCCTCTGGGGGAAAGAACTACTCAACTCTCCTATAATCCTTCTAACAATTACTCAAAATCTCTGCCTGCACCCTCCCCCACCCCCGCCCCCCCCCCCCCAACTCCATTTATTGACTTCTCCACTAATGGGAATGGGTCCTTCCTATCCACACTATCGAGGCCCCTCATAATTTAATACTCCTCCGTTAAATTTCTCCCTTGGCCTCCTCTGTTCCGAAGGAATCAACCCCAACCTATCTGGTATAATAAAAACACAATACCGTGGGTGCTGGAAATCTGAAATAAAAACAGAAAATGCTGGAAAGGCACAGCAGCTCTGGCAGCAAGTGTGGCAAGAGAAACAGAGTTAACATTTCGAGTCCATATGACTACTTCAGAGCTACTAAAGAGAGGTAGAAATGTGATGGATTTTATACTGTTTAAGAGGGGGTGGACCAAAATAGAAGGTCAGGGATAGGTGGGAGCTAAGGAGAAATTTGACAAAGATGTCAAGGACACATGACAAAGAAAGTATTAATGGTAGTGTTAAAGATTGAAGGAGGTGCTGACAGCGGCATAAAGATAAGATAGTCGGTTAATAGCAGGATAAGGGTCAATGCTCTGTGAGAGCAAAACATAAGTGACAGATGGCCCTGTCTGTGTGTCTATGGGGGACGGTTAGCAGGTGGGATTGGGGAAAAAGGATAGAAAAATACATTTTTAAAAAATTGGATAAAAATGGTGGAGGAGACTGTTCTGGCTATCCAGCCTATCCAATCTTTCTTCATCGCGAGAATTCTCCAGTCCTGGCAGCTTCCTTGTAAATCTCCTCTGTTCTATGACCACATCCTATAATGCAGTGACCAGAACAGTGTGTCGTATTCCCAACTGCGGACTGACGAGTGGTTCCTTACAGCTCTTGCCATAACCTCCCTGCTCATATACTCTAGGCATTGGCCAGTAAAGGAAAGTTTCCACAGCAGGACGTATCTCCCTTCTTGAAGGTAGTTACAATTGTCACATTCTTGATGTCGGAGCTGTGGTGGATGACGAGGAGGAGGTGGCGGTGAGGGGGTGGGGGAAGGTGAAGTTCTTTATCCTCTCGAATCGGTAGGATGACTGCATGGAGCCTTGATGCGAGCAAAAGTCCACCAGCTTTGAAGACCTCAGCTGGAATACCCTCAGAGCCATAGCCTTTGTTGTTTGATCCATTTGATTTTTTAATTTATTCTTTCATGGGATGTGGGCATCTCTGGCAAGGCCAGTATTTGTTGCCCATCCCTACCTGCCCTTGAAATGAGCGGCTTGCTAGGCCATTTCAGAGGGCAGCTAAGAGTCAACCACTTTGCTGTGAGTCTGGAGTCACATGTAGGCCAGACCAGGTGAGGATGGCAGATTTCCTTCCCTTAAGGGCATTTGTGAATCAGATGCATTTTTACAACAATCGATGAGAGTTGTCATGGTCACCTTTACTGATATTAGCCATATATCACAAATTTTTATTCATTGAATTTAAATTCCACCAGCTGCCATGGTGGGATTTGAACCCAGGCCCCTAGAGTATTAAAATGGCCTCTAGGTTATTAGTCCAGTGACATTATCACTATGCTACCATCTCCCATCTCCAGCTCCCCCATGGATAGTGGTTCACCCATGGATTCTACGATAGGGTACTGGAAGATAGCCGGGAGGATATCAGCTGTCACTGGATTCACGGTTGAGGAGTTGTTAAAAATGTCCTTTCCAGTGTTGACGGATGGCATTATCATCCTTAAGAAGAGAAACACCATCCTGTGAGCAAAGGGGATTTTGTCCATTGGACTTCAGCCTATAGGTGGCCTTGGTGGCTTCAGAAAAGCTTCACATGTCACGATGGTTAACATATTGCTGGATCTCTCAGGCTTTCTGTTCCCACCACACGGCCTTTATCTTCAAGATTTGTCTTTGCGCGTCAGCCTTGAGCTGTTGGAAAGCTGCCCTCTTGACGTGTGACCTTGGGCTGTCCTGCCAGGCAATGCAGGCTGCTCATTTATGTTCAGATATTTCAGTATTATTTTCTTTAAGCGTGTCCTAGTGATGACGATGCTTGAACCTAATGGCCTGGGCACAGGTGTCTAGTACAGCTGACAATTTTTGATCTCACTGTTCTGGAACTGAGTTGAATGAAGATTTCCCAGATTGGTTGTGAGCTGCACTTGGAATTCGCACTTCAGTCGGGCTGCTTTAGGACTGAGATATTGATTTTCTTTATCTTGGACGTTTGGGCCTTGCGATGTCTTGGTGCTGGGTGGATGTTCATCACTGATCAAACAAGTTGATGTTCTGTCCAGCGGGCAGCAGTCCCCCGCATGAATCGAGTGACACAGACGTCGCTTAGATCATTGATCTGAACAATGGCATAATCCAGGAGGTGCCAATGCTTTGATCTAGGATGCCTCCATGTGGCAAAGAGATTCAACACTGGATCAGCTGCACCAGCTTAGCCTTCTACAAACTATGGCAGCGAGTGATTGACAATAAAGACCTCCGCAAGTCAACAAAAACCCTGGTGTATGGAGCAGTTGACATCACCACACTCATGTACTGCAGTGAGACCTGGACTCGGTATCAGTGACAAATAAGAGCGCTAGAGAAATTCCATCAGTAAAACATCCATCACAACCTCCAGATTCAATGAAAGGACTGTCGAACAAATGCTAGTGTCCTTCTTGAAGCCAGCCCCACAAGCATTCAGGCAAAACCTCTGCAAAATCAACTTCAGTGGACTGGGCATTTTATCCTGATGGCTGGAAAGTGTCTCTCCCACCAGGTCATGTTTTCCCAACTTTCAAAATGCTAACATTCCAGGGTAGGACAAAGAAAACACTTCAAAGACACTCTGAAGCTCTCCTTGAAGCTCGGCAGCATTGACAATTAATGACTGGGAAGAGCTCGCTACCCATCATTCAAAATGGCGACAACTCGCCCATCAAGTTGCATCATTCTTTGAATCCCAACATCTTAATGATCAGGCAGCACAGTGGCAGAGAAGGAAAGAAAAAGAAGCAAATCTTGCACTCCAGATCCCACTACCTCATGGGATGTCCTGCCCCACTTGCCCAAAGATCTCCGGGTCGAGAATTGACCTGCAACTACAGAGGCATGAGGGAGGAGCTGGCCAGAATTGACTGGGAGATGAGCCTAGCAGGAAAGACAGTGGAACAACAATGGCAGGAGTTTCTGGGAGTAATTTGGGAGACACAGCAAAAATTCATCCCTAGGAAGAAGAAGCATACTAAAGGGAGGACGAGGCAACCATGGCTGACAAGGGAAGTCAGGGACAGCATAAAAGCTAAAGAGAAAGCATGCAATGCAGCGAAGAGCAGTGGGAACCCAGGGCATTGGGAAGCCTACAAAGACCAACGGAGGACAACTAAAACAAATAAGGAGGGAGAAGATTAAATATGAGGGTAAACTAGCCAGTAATATAAAAGAAGATTGCAAGAGTTTTTCTAGATATATAAAGGGTAAGAGAGAGGCAAAAGTGGACATTGGGCCACTGGAAAATTACGCTGGAGAAGTAGTAGTGGGGAACAAAGAAATGGTGGAGGAACTGAATAGGTACTTTGCGTCAGTTTTCACAGTGGAAGACAAGAGTGACATCCCCAAAGTTCAAGAGAGTCTGGGGGCAGAGGTGAGTATGATGGCCATTACCAAGGAGAAGGTGCTAGGAAAACTGAAAGGTCTAAAGGTGGATAAATCACCTGGGCCAGATGGATTACACCCCAGAGTTCTGAAGGAGATAGCTGAAGAGATAGTGGAGGCGTTAGTGGTGATCTTTCAGGAATCACTGGAGTCAGGGAGGGTCCCAGAGGACTGGAAAATCGATAGTGTAACCCCCTTGTTTAAGAAGGGAGTGAGGCCAAAGACGGGAAATTACAGGCCGATTAGCCTGACCTTGGTCGTTGGTAAGATTTTAGAATCCATTATTAAGGATGAGCTTTCAGAATACATGGAATGCATGGTAAAATCAGGCAAAGTCAGCATGGTTTCATCAAGGGGAGGTCATGCCCAACAAATCTGTTAGAATTCTTTGAGGAGGTAATGAGCAGGTTAGACAAAGGAGAGCCAATGGATGTTATCTACTTGGACTTCCAGAAGGCCTTTGACAAGGTGCCGCACAGGAGGCTGCTCAGTAAGATAAGAGCCCATGGTGTTAGAGGCAAGGTACTAGCATGGATAGAAGATTGGCTGTCTGGCAGGAGGCAGAGTGTGGGGATAAGGGGGTCCTTCTCAGGATGGCGGCCGGTGACAAGTGGAGTTCCGCATGGGTCAGTGTTGGGACCACAACTTTTCACTTTATACATTAATGATCTAGATGAAGGAACTGAGGGCATCCTGGCTAAGTTTGCAGATGATACAAAGATAGGTGGAGGGACAGGTAGTATTGAGGAGGCGGGGAGGCTGCAGAAGGATTTGGACAGGTTAGGAGAATGGGCAAAGAAGAGGCAGATGGAATACAATGTGGGGAAGTATGAGGTCATGCGCTTTGGTAGGAAGAATAGAGGCATAGACTATTTTCTAAATGGGAAGAGAATTCAGAAATCTGGAGTGCAAAGGGACTTGGGAGTCCTAGTCCAGGATTCTCTTAAGGTTAACTTGCAGGTTGAGTCAGTAATTAGGAAGGCAAATGCAATGTTGGCATTTGTTTCGAGAGTACTAGAATATAAAAGCAGAGATGTGCCGCTGAGGCTTTATAAGGCTCTGGTCAGACCACATTTAGATTATAGTGAGCAATTTTGGGTCCCATATCTCAGGAAGGATGTGCTGGCCCTGGAGAGTGTCCACAGGAGGTTCACGAGAATGATCCCAGGAATGAAAGGCTTAACATATGAGGAACGTTTGAGGACTCTGGGTCTATACTTGATGGAGTTTAGAATGATGAGGGGGGATCTGATTGAAACTTACAGAATACTGAAAGGCCTGGATAGAGTGGACATGGGGAAGATGTTTCCGTTAGTAGGAGAGACTAGGACCCGAGGGCACAGCCTCAGATAAAGGGACGACCTTTTAGAACAGAGATGAGGAGAAACTTCTTTAGCCAGAGAGTGGTGAATCTATAGAATTCATTGCCACAGAAGGCTGTGGAAGCCAGGTCACTGAGTGTATTTAAGACCGAGATAGATAGGTTCTTGATTGGTAAGGGGATTTAAGGTTATGGGAAGAAGGCGGGGGAATAGGGTTGAGAAACTTATCAGCCATGTTTGAATGGCGGAGCAGACTCGATGGCCTAATTTCTGCTCCTATGTCTTATGGACCTGTTCAGTCACATGAAGATCCATGGCAGAACTTGCAGCCCCGAGTAGACGTCATCCTCAAATCAAGCGTTAGCCAACAATGACACCAAGAGGTGAGTATGTGTGATTGAGGGATATGGTGGGTGATGGGTGAGTGTGATTGAGGAATATGGTGGGTGATGGATATGTGTATTGAGCGATATGGTGGGTGATGGGTATGTATGATTGAGCGATATGGTGGGTGATGGTTATATGTGATTGAGGAATATGGTAAGTGATGGACACATGTGATTTAGGAATATGGTGGGTGATGGATATGTGTTATTGAGGAATATGGTGGGTGATGGGTATGTGTGATTGAGAGGTATGGTGGGTGATGGGTACATGTGATTGAGGAATATGGTGGGTGATGGATATGTGTGATTGAGGAATATGGTGGGTGATGGATATGTTTTATTGAGGAATATGGTGGGTGATGGGTATGTGTGATTGTGGGGTATGGTGGGTGATGGGTATGTGTGATTGAGGGGTATGGTGGGTGATGGGTACGTGTGATTGAGGAATATGGTGAGTGATGGGTACATGTGATTGAGGAATATGGTGGGTGATGGATATGTGTTATTGAGGAATATGGTGGGTGATGGGTATGTGTGATTGAGGGGTATGGTGGGTGATGGGTATGTGTGATTGAGGGGTATAGTGGGTGATGGGTACATGTGATTGAGGAATATGGTGAGTGATGGGTACATGTGATTGAGGAATATGGTGGGTGATGGATATGTGTGATTGAGGAATATGGTGGGTGATGGATATGTGTGATTGAGGAATATGGTGGGTGATGGATATGTGTGATTGAGGAATATGGTGAGTGATGGATATGTGTGATCGAGCGATATGGTGAGTGATGGGTACATGTGATTGAGGCAAAAAGAAAAATTGCTGGAAAAACACAGCAGGTCTGACAGCATCTGTGGAGAGAAAGACAGAGTTAACGTTTTGAGACCGTATGACTCTTCTTCATATCCAACATCCACAGTATTTTGCTCTTATATGTGTGATTGAGGAACATGGTTGGTGATGGGTATTTGTGATTGAGGAATATGATGGGTGATGGGCATCTGTAATTGAGGGATATGGTGGATGATGGATATGTGTGACTGAGGGGTATGGTGGGTGATGGGTATGTGTGATTGTGGAATATGGTGGGTGATGAGTATGCGTGATTGAGGGATATGGTGGGTGATGGGTAAGTGAGATTGAGGAATATGGTGGGTAATGGGTATGCATGTTGAGGAATATGGTGGGTGATGGATATATGTGATTGAGGAATATGGTAGGTGATGGGTATATGTGATTGAGGAGTATGGAGGGTGATGGGAATGGGTGATTGAGGGATATGGTGGGTAATGGGTATGTGTGATTGAGGAATATGGTGGGTGATGGATATGTGTGATTGAGGAATATGGTGGGTGATAAGAACACAAGAACTGGGAGCAGGAGTAGACAATTCAGTTCCTCGAGCCTGCCCTGCCATTTATTATGATCATGGCTGATCTCATTTCGGCCTCAACTCCAATTTCCCGCCCTCTTCCCATAACCTGTAAACCCATTATTAATTAAAAATCTGTCTATCTCCTCCTTAAATTTATTCAGCATCCTGGCATCCACTGCACTCTGAGGTAGTGAATTCTACAGATTCATGAGCCTCTGAGAAAAGTAATTCCTCCTCATCTCTGATTTAAATCTACCTCCCCTTAACCTAAAAATATGGCCTCTCATTCTAGAATGTCCCCAGAAGGGGAAACATCCGCTCCACATCTACTTTGTCTGTCCCCTTTAGCATCTTATACACCTCAATTAGATCTCCTCTCATCCTTCTAAACTCTAGCGAGTATAGGCTTAAACTGCTCAATCTCTCCTCATAAGACAAGCCCTGCATCTTTGGAACCAATCTAGTGAACCTCCTCTGAACTGCCTCCATGCAACTACATCCTTCCTAACTCTGCCCCTCTTCTGCGGCTATGTTCGCAGCCAGGTGTCCCTGGAGAGGAAGCAAGCGGTGTCTGCCAGCACTCTCGAGGCCTTCCATGTCTGGTGAGCACCGCGGGGACTGGGGTGTTTTATCAACCCCCTGAATCACATTTTGGTTTGATGTTGTAAGTTTCCTTTAAATTTTGTCTTTGGTTTTGCAGTGACCCTAACTTAGGGGCTGTGTTTAATTTATCCCTTGTTTTGTTAATTTATTTTAATTGTTTGGCTCCAAAGAGGTACATCCATCCTCACATAAGGGGACCAAACCTGTGCACAGTACTCCAGGTGCAGTCTCACCAATGCATTGTACAGTTTCAACAACACTTCCCTATTTTTATACTCTATTCCTTTAGCAATAAATTCCATTTGCCTTCCTTATTCCTGCTGTACCTGCGAACTAGCCTTCAGTGATTCATGCACGAGGACACCCAGATCCCTCTGCACTGAAGCATTCTGAAGTTTCTCTCCATTTAAATAATGTCGCCTTTTTATTCTTCCAACCACTTATCCACGTTAAACTCCATCTGCCAAATTTTGGCCCATTCACCTAACCTGTCCATGTCCATTTGTAAATTTCTTATTTCTTCATGGGTATATGTGATTGAGGAATATGTTGGGTGATGAGTATGTGTGATTGAGCAATATGGTGGGTGATGGGTATGTGTGATTGAGGAATATGGTGGGTGATGGGTCTGTGTGATTGGGGAATATGTTGGGTGATGGGTATGTGTGATTGAGGAATATGTTGGGTGATGGATATGCGTGATTGAGGAATATGGTGGGTGATGGGTCTGTGTGATTGGGGAATATGTTGGGTGATGGGTATGTGTGATTGAGGAATATGTTGGGTGATGGCTATGTGTGATTGAGGAATATGGTGGGTGATGGCTATGTGTGATTGAGGAATATGGTGGGAGATGTTTAGGTGTGTACTGTGAGTTTGGTGGATACATGTGGTTGAGGGGTATTGTGCGAATGTCTGATTCCAGGATATGGTGAGACAGTATGCAAATGAGACTATAATATATAGAGAGAATTGGTAGGATTGATTAATGAGGTGTTAATGGTATATCAATTGTGTTTAAAAATATTCAGGTGGAGGGCATTAATTGGTGTTTTACCTGAGCACATGTAAAAAGACACTGAAGCTATGAAACAGGAGGCTTATACTTGTAACATTTCACTCTGTAAATAAATCTAAGACTGAATAAAGTTTGGCTCCAGTATCACCCTTCACCAACTAACTTTCTGGAATATAACATAAGGTATTTAAGTGAAGTTGAGGGAAGAGAATAAGATGGTGGATAGGTAAGATCAAGAGATAAGGTTGGGATTGAGGGGTATGGCAAGGAGATGGGATTGAGGGAGATGTTAGGGAGATGGGGTTGAGGGATATGGTGAGGAGGTTAGATTGAGGGATATGGCGAGGTGGTGGGATTGAGGGATACGGTGAGGAGGTGGGATTGAGAAATATGGTGAGGAGGTGAGATTCCGGGATATGTGGGTAAAATGGGATTCGGGAATACAGTGAGGAGGTTAGACTGAGGGATATGGTGACGAGGTGAGATTGAGTGATATGGAGAGGAGTTGGGTGTGAGTTTAAGCGATATGAAAAAGCGGGATTGAGGGATATGGAGAGTATCTGAGATTGGGTGATATGTTGATGAGCTGGGTTTGAGGAATAAGGTGAGCATGTGAGTAGGTGACAGGGAAATGAGGAGTAAATACATTGAGGGACATGTTAAGGTTGCAGTTGGGATTGAGAGACATGGGTAGTAGTTGAGATTGAGGGATTTGGGTGAGAGTGTGAATAGGTAGGCTTAAGGCCTATGATGAGTATGTGGTATTGAGGGGCACGTGGGGAATGTGGGGTTGAAGGATATGGTGAGAAACTGGGATTGAGGCATATGATGAGAAGGTGGCTGGAAAGTTACATCATCAGAACAGATGTTATGGAGACGGAGAAAGTGGGAGAATGGATTAGAAACCTTACACGTTAGTGGTTGTCGAAGGCCAATCATTTCAGCTCTGAGACATTGTGACAGGAGTTCCTCAGGGTAGTGTCCGAGGCCCAACCATCTTCAGCTGTTTCAATAATGACTTTCTCTCCATCATAAGGTCAGAAGTGGGGATGTTTGCTGATTTCTACAGTGTTCAGCACCATTTGCAACTCCTCACCTACTGAAGCAATCCATGTCCATATGCAGCAAGTCCTGGACAATAGTCAGTCTTGGGCTGATAAGTGGTAACATTTGTGCCTGTCAATGAACATCTCCAACAAGAGAGAATCTAACCATCTCCCCTTGACCATTTACCACTTACCATTGCTGAATCTCCCACTATTAACATCCTGGGGGTTACCATTGACCAGAAACTGAACTGGACCAGCCATATAAACATTGTGCTTACAATAGCAGGTCAGAGGTTGATAATTCTGTAGTGAATAACTCACTCCTGACTCCCCAAAGCCTGTCCACCATCTGTAAGGCACAAGTCAGGAGTGTGATGGAATACTCTCCACTTGCCTGGATGAGTGCAGTTCCCACAACACTCAAGAAGCTCGACACCATCCAGGACAAAGCAGTCCCCTTGATTGGCACCTCATCCACCACCTTCGACATCCACTCCCTCCACCACCGACACACAGTGGCAGTGTGTGTACCACCTACAAGATGCACTGCAGGAACTCACCAAGGCTCCTTCGACAGCACTTTCCAAACTTGTGAGGGATAAGGACAGCAGCTGCATGGGAACACCACCACCTGCAAGTTCCCCTCCAAGCCACTCACCATCCTGACTTTGAAATATATCGGCTGTTCCTTCAACGTCACTGGGTCAAAATCCTGGAACTCCCTCCCCAACCGCACTCTGGGTGTACCTACACCACGTGGACTGCAGCAGTTGAAGAATGCGGCTCACCACCACCTTCTCAATGGCAATTTAGGGATGGGAAATAAATGCTGGCCTAGCCAGCAAGGCCCAAACTCATGAATAAATAAAGGAAAGCTGGGATTAATGTGAGAAAGTAGTTAGTTGGGATTGATGGATATAGGGAAAAGGTTTGTATAATTGAGGGATTTTGCTTTATTCTTTCATGGGTCGAGGGCACCCTGACCGTGCTAGTATTTATTACCTATCCCTAATTGCTCTTGAGAATGCTGTGCTATTGGGGGAACATATGAAATAGGAGCAGAAGTAAGCCATTCGGCCCCTCAAGCTTGTTCTGCCATTCAATAAGATAATGGATGAGCTGTTTATGTTTTGATCACCACACTCCCATCAACTCCCACACTCTTTGATTCCCTTAACTAACAAGAATCTGTCTACCTCTGCCTTAAAAATATTCAATGACCCCGCCTCCACCACCTTCTAGGGCAGAGAGTTCCAAACTCGCACAACCCTCTGAGAGAAAAAATTTCTCCTCATCTCTGTCCTATAAGGGCGACCCTTAATTTTAAAACAATGACCCCTTGTTCTGGACTCACCCACAAGAGGAAACATCCTTTCCATGTCCACCTTGTCAAGGCCGTTCAGGATCTTGTACTCTTCAATCAAGTCACTCCTCACTCTTCTAAACTCCAGTGGAAACAAACCAAACCTTGGCATCCTGCTGCAGTTCATCTTGTAAATGGTATACACTGCTACCATTGTGTGTCAGTAGTGGAGGGAGTGGATGTTGAAGGTGGTAGATGTGGTGCTCATCAAGTGGGCTGCTTTGTCCTGGGTGGTGTTGAGCTGGAGATGCACTCATCCAGGCAAGTGGAGAGTATTTCATCATACTCTTGGCTGGTGGATGATGAATGCCAAGCTGCTCAAATCCTAGAGGGAAACTTGAAACAACTGTCACAGCTATCTTGCAATTTATATATTTCGGGATGTGTGCCTTGAATTCAGTAGTAATGAGACCACCAAGTCTTAAAGGTTTCTTACAAAACTAAATTAAACATTTATTAATAGAATAAATTACTTTAAGCACAAACATAGGTCTACAAATCACTACTGTGATAACTCCTAACTCCCCTGATTAATCTAACTCCCAGTTACACCTCTGCTTAGGCAACACTAAAAACACATAGATTTTAAAAGACTCAGGCAAAGTAATGTGATGCTCTGAACAGTCAAATTCAAAGTGTGTTTTCTTAACTTGAGATCTTTGTAGAAAGCAGCTTGAGGTTTAGACGCTGGGGGCTTTTTCATACTTGTTAGATCCTAGAATTCTTCCCTTGCACACAGTTTTCTTTCCTTTATACGTATTTTCCCCTTTGAATGCAAATTCCCATTGTTTCACTATGTCTTTGGACTTTACCCCTCTAATAATAATAATCTATCAATTTATCATTTTTACCAGTAACCTTTGGGAAAAATAAACACACTGTTTCTTAACTTCTCCTGGCTAGGTGAAATATTTCATCCCCTCTTTTGAATTCAAGCTAGTCTGGTTTATTTTAAAATGCAAATGATCCTTTTGCACCTCACGTTCTAAAACTTGCCCCATGTTTGCCTATTTAGCACTTCAAACCTAGCATATCTTTTTACATCAAAGCCTTCAGACCAGGGGTCTCTAATTCAATTAAGTCCCATACACACAAACATAGACACAGGCCCCACTATTACTCTATAATAAATTCCAAATAACATTATGAGAATGATATATCTCCCTGATACCTGACATCTGTCCTGTAGATGGTGGACAGGCTTTGGGGAGCCAGGAGGTGAGTCACTCTCCACAGGATTCCTAGCCTCTTGATCTGCTCTTGGAAACACAATATTTAAATGGTAAGGAAATGTTAGGTGGGATTGAGGGACGTTTTATTAAAATTTATTCTTTCATGGGATGTGGGTGTCATGGGCAAGGCCAGAATTTGTTGCCCATCCCTAATTGCCCTTGAATTGAATGACTTGCTGGACCATTTCAGAGCACAGTTAAGAGTCAACCACATTGAAGTAGCTCTGGAGTCACATGTAGGCCAGACTGGGTAAAGATAGCAGATTTCCTTCCCTAAAGGACATTAGTGAACCAGATGGGTTTTTACAATTGATGGTCTCATGGTCACCATTACTGAGACTAGCTTTATATTCCAGAGTTGTTAATTGAATTTAAATTCCATCAGAACCCATGTCCCCAGACCATTAGCCTGGCCTTCTCAATTCCTAGTCTAGTTACTGAACCACCATCTTCCCTAAGTGAGGGGCTGTGAGATTAAAGGAGGAAATGGGATTGAGGCATATGGTGTGGAGATGGGAAGAAGGGGAATTCAGGAGTTCTAGGTCTGCTGGGTGTGCTGTGGTTTACCTGATGATGCAATTTATTGATTTTATATGTTTGTACCTGTCTCTCTTATCAGATGAGATGAATTGTGTTTTTCCAATGATGCGTTATAGCCCCTTTCCAGGATGTCATAAACACTCATCCTCAGTGTCATAAAGGTACAATCTTCAATCTCTTTATCAGCACTTCACATCAACCTGAACTTGATTGGTTTTGTGTTCAAGGTCTACTGAGAAGGACAAAGGACCTGTTCCATCTTACCTGTTGCCTGGCTCAAAGCAGCAGTTGGTATCCTGGGCGGGTCCTACTGGCAGTTTGGATCCTGACTGAAGGCCATGAGTTCAGTCCTCGCACTCACTCTGTTCATTCCAATCGAGGACATGCAGTAAGTGAGGTTGAATGTTTGCAGGTAGACACCCAACAGCTGAAGTCAGAGGTAGCACCTCCCTGCTTGCCCCTGCTTCCCCCCAACACCCACCCAAAACTGTTTATCAGGTATCGCTGGATGAAATCTGGAACAATTGAGGAAATATAGATAGGTTGGCGCTTTCGCAAACAGCTATACCGCCCGTCTCCAGGATTCTCACAACTACTTAGAAAGGACAACAGACTTGCATTTTATATTGCACCTTTCTCATCCTCGGGGTGTTCCACAGTGCTTCCCAGACTATGCAACACTTCTGAAGTTGCTGTTGTAATATAGGAAACAAAGCAGCCAATATACACACAGCAGGATCCCACTAAAATAATTTAGACTCAGGAATAAATATTGTCTAGGACACCCATGACCTTCTTTGAATATGGCTACCTCATCTGGATAATGGAACCTCCAAAAGCATGGTGCTCCCTCAGTATTGACCATCTGACAGCACGGTGCTCCCTCAGTACTGACCCTCAGACAGTGCGGCGCTCCCTCAGTACTGACCCTCCGACAGTGCGGTTCTCCCTCAGTACTGACCCTCTGACAGTGTGGTGCTCCCTCAGTACTGACCCTCAGACAGCATGGTTCTCCCTCAGTACTGGTCCTCCAACAGTGCGGCATTCCCTAAGTACTGACCCACCGACAGTGCAGCACTCCCTCAGTACTGACCCTCCAACTGTACAGATCTCCCTCAGGACTAACCCTTCAACTGTGTGGTGCTACCTCAGTACTTACCCTCAGACAGCACATTCCCCCCATAGTACTGACAATGCAGCATCCCCTCAGTACTGACCATCCAGCAGCGCGGCACTCCCTTAGTACTGGCTTTCCAACAGTGTGACCCTCCCTCAATGCTGACTCTCTGAAAGCACAGGGCTCCCTCAGCACTGACCCTCTGAAAATGAGACACTCATTCTCCGACAGTTCAGCACTCCCTCAGTCCTGACCCTCAGACACCAAAGTGCTCCCTCAGTACTGACCCTCGGACAGTGCAGCACTCCCTCAGTACTGACCCTCGGACAGTGCAGTACCCCCTCAGTACTGACCCTTGGACAGTGCAGCTCTCTCTCATTACTGACCCTCTGACAGTGCAGCACTCCCTCAGTACTGACCCTCGGACAGTGCAGCACTCCCTTAGTACTGACCCTCCGATAGTGCGGCACACCCTCAGTACTGACCCTCCGACAGTGCGGCACTCCCTCAGTACTGACCCTTGGACAGTGCAGCACCCCCTCAGTACTGACCCTCTGACAGTGCAGCACCCCCTCAGTACTGACGCTCTGACAGTGCAGCAGTCCCTCAGTACTGACCCTCGGAGGGTGCAGCACCTCCTCTGTACTGACCCTCTGAAAGTGTAGCACCCCTTCAGTACTGACCCTCTGACAGTGCAGCACTCCCTCAGTACTGACCCTCGGACGGTGCAGAACTTCCTCAGTACTTTGGTAGTGTAAGCCTGGAGCTGGTGTCGAAGTTTCTGGAGTGTTGCACTGTTGTGCCTATTGTGGTTCAGGGGCCTGATCGCTAGCAGTGAGCACACAATTCTTTTAATATCTCTATAATTTCTCTCCCAGCCTCGTTTGCACCATCCTTCTTAAACTCCTGAAAACTCAAGGATAGTCCTGACTTGTTGGTAACCCTTGTACTGAATAAAGAACTCCAAGGACAGTGAAGACAATGACAGAAGACTGAACAACAGATGGAGATGCAGTGTTTTATGAACACTGTACAGTATTCGATATTATTGTATTGTGAGTGGGCCCCAGGGTATCTGGATGAGATGTAGCAGCTTGGGAGTCTATTTACTGACCCTGTGTTGTGAATCCCTTATCAACCCTGAGTATTCTATCTGATCATATAACCCATCCAAACGAATGCTTCATAGGATCATAAAATCTGAGTAGAAGGCCATTAACCCATCATGTCAGTGCTGGTTTTTGGTGGAACTATCCAATTAATTCCACTGACTACAGCCCTGCAAATTCTTTCCTTTCAAGTGTTTATCCAATTCCCTTTTGAAAGTTTCAGTTGAATCTGCTTCCACTGCCCTTTCAGGCAGCGCGTTCCAGATCACAACAACTCGCTGCTAAAAAAACATTCCCCCGATTTGCTACTCTGATCTTTTTGCCGATGGCACTTGTGTGGTGTGAATGTTACTTGCCACTTGTCAGCCCAAGCCTGGATATTGTCCAGATCTTGCTGCATTTGGACATGGACTGCTTCAGTATCTGAGGAGTGATGAATGGGGCTGAACATTGTGCAATCATCAGTGAACATCCCCACTTTTGACCTTATGATGGAAGGAAGGTCATTGATGAAGCAGCTGAAGATGGTTAGGCTGAGGACACTACCCTGAGGAACACCTGAAATGATGTCCCAGGACAGAGGTGATTGACATCCAACAACCACAACCATCTTCCTTTGTGCTAGATATGGCTCCAACCAGTGGAGAGCTTCCCCCTGATTCCCATTGACTCCAGTTTTGCTAGGGCTCCTTGATGCTACACTCGGTCAAATGATGCCTTGATGTCAAGGGCAGTCACTCCCTCTTGTGGGGAAGAGCAGAGCTGGAGGCTGTCAATATAAAACATTCACCAAGGAATCCAATAGGGAATTCAGAAGAAACTTCTTTACCCAGAGAGTGGTGAGAATGTGGAACTCACTTCCACAGGGAGTGGTTGAGGTGAATAGTATAGATACAGTTCGGGAGAAACTGGACAAGTATATGAGGGAGAAGGAAATAGAGGGTTATGATGATAGATTTAGATCAGAAAAGATGGGAGGTGGCCTGTGTGGAGCAGGAACACCAGCATGGGAAGGTTGAGCTGAATGGCCTGTGTCTATCCTGTATGTAACCCCATGAACATCCTGAGGACACTGCTCTGTGGCTTCTATCTTGATCTTCTTGCAGATTGAATACGGCCTCTGAATAATCCCTCAGTACTGACTGTGACAGACAGCGATCTGTGAGATCAGCTCATTAAACACAATCTTGGCACCTTCTCCTTCTCAAACTGTTTTCATTTGTTTTGCAGTTTTTCATTGAATATTTCATGGAACAGCAGCAGGGCATTTGACCTAATGGGTCAGTGCTGTCACAACACAGTGTATCGCACGCTAACACAGCACAGTATGTCTCACATTCACAGTTTGTCTCTCACACACACTCACAATGTATCTCACACTCACACAGCACAGTGTATTTCACTCTCTCACAGTCTGTCTCACACTCACAGTGTATTGCACACTAACACAGCACAGCGTATCTCACACTTTCACAGTCTGTCTCACACTCACACAGTGTATCGCAAACTAACACAGCACAGTGTATCTCACACTCTCAGTCTATCTCACACTCACACAGTATATCGCACACTAACACAGCACAGTGTGTCTCACACTCACACCCAGTGTATCTCACACTCACACAGTGTGTCTCACAAACACCCAGTGTGTACCATACTCACAGTTACACTGTTTTTCACACTTACACAGCACTGTGTATCTCACATTCACACAGCACAGTGTACCTCACACTCACACAGTGTATCTCACAGTCACACAACATAGTGTGTGTCTCACACACACACTGTATATCTCACACTCACACAGCACAGTGTATCTCACATTCACACAGCACAGTGTATCTCACATTCACACAGCAGAGTGTACCTCACACTCACACAGTGTACCTCACACTCACACAGTGTATCTCACAATCACACACTGTCTCACATTCACACAGTGTATCTCAACCTCACACAGTGTATCTCATACTCACACATTGTATCTGACACTCACACAGCACTGTGTATCTCACAATCAGTACAGTGTATCACACACTCACACAGTGTATCTCACACTGACACATTGTATCTGACACTCACACAGCACAGTGTATCTCACAATCAGTACAGTGTATCACACAGTCACACAGTGTATCTCACACTGACACATTGTATCTGACACTCACACAGCACAGTGTATCTCACAATCAGTACAGTGTATCACACACTCACACAAAGTACCTCACACTCAAACAGTGTATCTCACACTCACACAGCACAGTGTACCTCACACTCACACAGTGTATCTCACACTCACACAGCACAGTGTACCTCACACTCACACAGTGTACCTCACACTCACACAGTGTATCTCACAGTCACAAAGCACAGTGTATCTCACACTCACACAGTGTATCTCACACTCACACAGTGTATCTCACAATGAAACAACACAGTGTATCTCACACTCACACAGCACAGTGTACTTCACACTCACACAGTGTATCTCATGCTCACACAGTGTATCTCACACTCACACAGTGTATCTCACACACAGCACAGTGTATGTCACAATCACACAGTGTATCTCACACTCACACAGTGTATCTGACACACAGCACAGTGTATCTCACACTCACACAGTGTGTCTCACACTCACACAGTGTATCTCACACTCACACAGTGTATCTCACACTCACACAATGTATCTCACACTCAGCACAGTGTATCTCACGCTCACACAGTGTATCTCACGCTCACACATTGTATCTCACACTCACACAATGTATCTCACACTCACACAGTGTAACTCACACTCACACAGTGTATCTCACACTCACACAGTGTATTTCACCCTCACACAGTGGGCAGAAAATCCCCAGAATTGCAATAAGTGTGCTAGCGGGCGGGTAAAATGGAGTCCCACCAATGATGAAAATGACGGTTTTTCACGCGGCATCATCCTGAACCTGCCTCATTATTTATTCGCTCCCTCGAAACTCGCCATGGCTCTCATTCGCTCACCCGCTATTGCATCACGCCGGCCTCCATCTTGAAAAGGCAGCCAGCAGCAAGGTGCTCATCGCCACCAGCTGACCACCGCTGCCCGGGAGACATGGCCAGCAAAGGAATAAAGTCTACAGCACCCCCCACTTCAATGACAGGTCCCTCGATCAACTGCTGGATGCTGTGGATGTGCTCTACCCCCACAGGGATGCGCTTTACCCCTCGCACTGACCGCAGGATGGGCAGCAAAGTCACCAACCCACCTTGGGAGGCATTGGCAGTGGTGGTCAGTGCAAACGCCCAGCAGAGGAGGACAGCCATCCAGTGCTGCAAAAGGATCAATGATCTACTCCATTCCACCAGGGTAATTCGATCTTTTCATCACTCCCAACTCACAAACACATCCGCAGCGCCCTCACTCACCACCAGTGCAAGTGAAATTCATTCTTTCACACACAGTGTATCTCACACTCACACAGCATAGTGTGTGCCTCACACTCAGCACAGTGTATCTCACATTCAGCACAGTGTATCTCACACTCACACAGCACAATGTATCTCACCCTCACACAGCACAGTGTATCTCACCCTCAAACAGCACAGTGTATCTCACACTCACACAGCACAGTGTATCTCACACTTACACAGCACAGTGTATCTCACATTCACACAGCAGAGTGTACCTCACACTCACACAGTGTACCTCACACTCACACAGTGTATCTCACAATCACACACTATCTCACATTCACACAGTGTATCTCACCCTCACACAGTGTATCTCATACTCACACATTGTATCTGACACACACAGCACTGTGTATCTCACAATCAGTACAGTGTATCACACACTCACACAGTGTATCTCATACTCACACATTGTATCTGACACTCACACAGCACAGTGTATCTCACAATCAGTACAGTGTATCACACAGTCACACAGTGTATCTCACACTGACACATTGTATCTGACACTCACACAGCACAGTGTATCTCACAATCAGTACAGTGTATCACACACTCACACAAAGTACCTCACACTCAAACAGTGTATCTCACACTCACACAGCACAGTGTACCTCACACTCACACAGTGTATCTCACACTCACACAGCACAGTGTACCTCACACTCACACAGTGTACCTCACACTCACACAGTGTATCTCACAGTCACAAAGCACAGTGTATCTCACACTCACACAGTGTATCTCACACTCACACAGTGTATCTCACAATGAAACAACACAGTGTATCTCACACTCACACAGCACAGTGTACCTCACACTCACACAGTGTATCTCATGCTCACACAGTGTATCTCACAATGAAACAACACAGTGTATCTCACACTCACACAGCACAGTGTACCTCACACTCACACAGTGTATCTCATGCTCACACAGTGTATCTCACACTCACACAGTGTATCTCACACACAGCACAGTGTATGTCAAAATCACACAGTGTATCTCACACTCACACAGTGTATCTGACACACAGCACAGTGTATCTCACACTCACACAGTGTGTCTCACACTCACACAGTGTATCTCACACTCACACAGTGTATCTCACACTCACACAATGTATCTCACACTCAGCACAGTGTATCTCACGCTCACACAGTGTATCTCACGCTCACACAGCATAGTGTGTGCCTCACAATCAGCACAGTGTATCTCACATTCAGCACAGTGTATCTCACCCTCACACAGCACAGTGTATCTCACCCTCGCACAGCACAGTGTATCTCACACTCACACAGCACAGAGTATCTCACATTCACACAGCACAGTGTATCTCACAATCACACAGCACAGTGTATCTCACCCTCACAAAGCACAGTGTATCTCAAAATCACACAGCACAGTGTATCTCACACTCACACAGCACAGTGTATCTCACACTCACACAGCACAGTGTATCTCACACTCACACAGCACAATGTATCTCACACTCACACAGCACAGTGTATCTCACCCTCACACAGCACAGTGTATCTCACCGTCAAAAAGCACAGTGTATCTCAAACTCACACAGCACAGTATATCTCACCCTCACACAGCACAGTGTATCTCACACTCACAGCACACTGTATGTCACACTCACACAGTGTATCTCAAACTCACACAGCATAGTGTAGCTCACCCTCGCACAGCACAGTGTATCTCACACTCACACAGCACAGTGTATCTCACCCTCACACAGCACACTGTAACTCACATTCAGCACAGTGTATCTCACCTCACACAGCATAGTGTATCTCACATTCAGCACTGTGCATCTCACACTCACACAGAACAGTGTATATCACCCTCACACAGCACAGTGTATCTCACCCTCACACAGCACAATGTATCTCACATTCAGCACAGTGTATCTCACACTCACACAGCACAGTGTATGTCACACTCTCACAGTGTATCTCACACTCACACAGCACAGTGTGTGCCTCACACTCAGCACAGTGTATCTCACATTCAGCACAGTGTATCTCACACTCACACAGCACAGTGTATCTCACACTCACACAGCACAGTGTATCTCATACTTACACAGCACAGTGTATGTCACACTCACACAGTTTATCTCACCCTCACTCAGCACAGTGTATCTCGAAATCAGCAGAGTGTATCTCCCACTTACACAGCACAGTGTACCTCACACTCACACTGTTTATCTCACACTCACACAGTGTATCTCACACTCACACAATGTATCTCACACTCAGCACAGTGTATCTCACACTCACACAGTGTATCTCACACTCACACAATGTATCTCACACTCACATAGTGTATCTCACACTCACTCAGTGTACCTCAGACTCACACAGTGTATTTCACCCTCACGCAGTGAGCAGAAAATTCCCAGAATTGCACTAAGTGTGGTTGCGGGCGGGTAAAATGGAGTCCCACCAATGACGAAAATGGCGGTTTTTCACGCGGCATCATCCTGAACATGCCTCATTATTTATTCGTTCCCGTGAAAATCGCCATGGCTCTCATTCGCTCACCCGCTATTGCATCACGCTGGCCTCCATCTATAAAAGGCAGCCAGCAGCAAGGTGCTCATCGACAACATTTGACCACCGCTGCCTGGGAGACATGGCCAGCAAAGGAATAAAGACTACAACCCCGCCCACTTCAATGACAGGTCCCTCGAGCAACTGCTGGATGCTGTGGATGTGCTCTACCCCCACTGGGATGCGCTCTACCCCCCGCACTGACCGCAGGATGGGCAGCAAAGTCACCAACCCACCTTGGGAGGCATTGGCAGTGGTGGTCAGCGCAAACGCCCAGCAGAGGAGGACAGCCACCCATTGCTGCAAAAGGATGAATGATCTCCATTCCGCCAGGATAAGTCGATCATTTCCTCACTCCCAACTCACAAACACATCCGCAGCGCCCTCACTCACCACCAGTGCAAGTGAAATTACCATTCACTCTTTCACACACAGTGTATCTCACACTCACAAAGCATAGTGTGTGCCTCACACAGCACAGTGTATCTCACCCTCACACAGCACAGTGTATCTCACCCTCACACAGCACAGTGTATCTCACATTCAGCACAGTGTATCTCACACTAACACAGCACAGTGTATCTCACATTCAGCAGAGTGTATCTCACCCTCACACAGCACAGTGTATCTCACACTCACACAGCACAGTGTATCTCACACTCACACAGCACAGTGTATCTCACCCTCACACAGCACCATGTATCTCACATTCAGCACAGTGTATCTCACACTCACACAGCACAGTGTATCTCACCCTCACACAGCACAGTGTATCTCACCCTCACACAGTGTGCCTCACACTCACACTGTGTATCGCACACTCACACAGCACAGTGTATCTCACACTCACACAGCACAGTGTATCTCACACCCACAGCACACTGTACGTCACACTCACACAGTGTATCTCACACTCGCAGCACACTGTATGTCACACTCACACAGTGTATCTCACCCTCACTCAGCACAGTGTATCTCACATTCAGCAGAGTATATCTCACACTCACACAGCACAGTGTACCTCACACTCACACAGTGCACCTCACATTCACACAGTGTATCTCACACTCACATAGCACAGTGTATCTCACACTCAAAAAGCACAGTGTACCTCACACTCACACAGTGTAGCTCACACTCACACAGTGTATCTCACACTCACACAGCACAGTGTACCTCACACTCACACACTGTATCTCATGCTCACACAGTGTATCTCACACACAGCACAGTGTATCTCACACTCACGCAGTGTATCTCACATTCACACAGTGTATCTCACACTCAGCACAGTGTATCTCACACTCACACAGTGTGTCTCACGCTCACTCAGTGTATCTCACACTCAGCACAGTGTATCTCACATTCAGCACAGTGTATCTCACCCTCACACAGCACAGTGTATCTCACACTCACACAACACAGTGTATCTCACACTCACACAGCACAGTGTACGTCACACTAACACAGTGTATCTCATCCTCACTCAGCACAGTGTATCTCGCATTCAGCACAGTATATCTCCCACTCACACAGCACAGTGTATCTCACACTCACACAGTGTATCTCACACTCACATAGTGTATCTCAAACTCACACAGTGTACCTCACAATCACACAGTGCATTTCACCCTCACGCATTGGGCAGAAAATCCCCAGAATTGCACTAAGTGTGGGAGTGGGCGGGTAAAATGGAGTCCCACCAATGATGAAAATGGCGGTTTTTCACGCGGCATCATCCTGAACATGCCCCATTATTTATTCGCTCCTGCGAAACTCGCCATGGCTCTCATTCGCTCACCCGCTATTGCATCACGCTGGCCTCCATCTTTAAAAGGCAGCCAGCAGCAAGGTGCTCATCGCCACCAGCTGACCACCGCTGCCCGGGAGACATGGCCAGCAAAGGAATAAAGACTACAGCACCCCCCACTTCAATGACAGGTCCCTCGAGCAACTGCTGGATGCTGTGGATGTGCTCTACCCCCACAGGGATGCGCTCTACCCCCCGCACTGACCGCAGGATGGGCAGCAAAGTCACCAACCCACCTTGGGAGGCATTGGCAGTGGTGGTCAGCGCAAACGCCCAGCAGAAGTGGACAGCCACCCAGTGCTGCAAAAGGATGAATGATCTCCTCCATTCCACCAGGGTAAGTCGATCGTTTCATCACTCCCAACTCACAAACACATCCGCAGCGCCCTCACTCACCACCAGTGCAAGTGAAATTACCATTCACTCTTTCACACACAGTGTATCTCACACTCACACAGCATAGTGTGTGCCTCACACTCAGCACAGTGTATCTCACATTCAGCACAGTATATCTCACCCTCACACAGCACAGTGTATCTCACACTCACACAGCACAGTGTATCTCACCGTCACAAAGCACAGTGTATCTCAAACTCACACAGCACAGTATATCTCACACTCACACAGCACAGTGTGTCTCACACTCACACAGCACAGTTTATCTCACATTCAGCACAGTGTATCTCACCCTCACACAGCACAATGTATCTCACATTCAGCACAGTGTATCTCACCCTCACACAGCAGTGTATCTCACCTCACACAGCACAGTGTATCTCACACTCACACAGCACACTGTAACTCACATTCAGCACAGTGTATCTCACCTCACACAGCATAGTGTATCTCACATTCAGCACTGTGCATCTCACACTCACACAGAACAGTGTATATCACCCTCACACAGCACAGTGTATCTCACCCTCACACATCACAATGTATCTCACATTCAGCACAGTGTATCTCACACTCTCACAGTGTACCTCACACTCACACAGCACAGTGTGTGCCTCACACTCAGCACAGTGTATCTCACATTCAGCACAGTGTATCTCACCCTCACACAGCACAGTGTATCTCACACTCACACAGCACAGTGTATCTCATACTTACACAGCACAGTGTATGTCACACTCACAGTTTATCTCACCCTCACTCAGCACAGTGTATCTCGAAATCAGCAGAGTGTATCTCCCACTCACACAGCACAGTGTACCTCACATTCACACAGTTTATCTCACACTCACACAGCACAGTGTACCTCACACTTACACAGAGTACCTCACACTTACACAGAGTACCTCACACTCACACAGTGTATCTCACACTCACACAATGTATCTCACACTCAGCACAGTGTATCTCACACTCACACAGTGTATCTCACACTCACACAGTGTATCTCACACTCACACAATGTTTCTCACACTCACATAGTGTATCTCACACTCACACAGTGTACCTCAGACTCACACAGTGTATTTCACCCTCACGCAGTGAGCAGAAAATTCCCAGAATTGCAATAAGTGTGGTTGCGGGCGGGTAAAATGGAGTCCCACCAATGACGAAAATGGCGGTTTTTCACGCAGCATCATCCTGAACATGCCTCATTATTTATTCGCTCCCGTGAAAATCGCCATGGCTCTCATTCGCTCACCCGCTATTGTATCACCCCAGCCTCCATCTTTAAAAGGCAGCCAGCAGCAAGGTGCTCATCGCCACCAGCTGACCACCGCTGCCCAGGAGACATGGCCAGCAAAGGAATAAAGACTACAGCACCCCCCACTTCAATGACAGGTCCCTCGATCAACTGCTGGGTGCTGTGGATGTGCTCTACCCCCACAGGGATGCGCTCTACCCCCCGCACTGACCGCAGGATGGGCAGCAAAGTCACCAAACCACCTTGGGAGGCATTGGCAGTGGTGGTCAACGCAAACGCCCAGCAGAGGAGGACAGCCATCCAGTGCTGCAAAAGGATGAATGATCTCTTCCATTCCACGAGAGTAAGTCGATCTTTTCCTCACTCCCAACTCACAAACACATCCGCAGTGCCCTCACTCACCACCAGTGCAAGTGAAATTACCATTCACTCTTTCACAAACAGTGTATCTCACACTCACACAGCATAGTGTGTGCCTCACACTCAGCACAGTGTATCTCACATTCAGCACAGCGTATCTCACCCTCACACAGCACAGTGTATCTCACACTCACACGGCACAGTGTATCTCACCCTCACACAGCACAGTGTATCTCACATTCAGCACAGTGTATCTCACACTCACACAGCACAGTTTATCTCACATTCAGCACAGTGTATCTCACCCTCACATAGCACAGTGTATCTCACACTCACACAGCACAGTGTATCTCACATTCAGCACAGTGTATCTCACCCTCACACAGCACAGTGTATCTCACACTCACACAGCACAGTGTATCTCACACTCACACAGCACAGTGTATCTCACATTCAGCACAGTGTATCTCACCCTCACACAGCACAGTGTATCTCACACTCACACAGCACAGTGTATCTCACCCTCACACAGCACAGTGTATCTCACTTTCAGCACAGTGTATCTCACCCTCACATAGCTCAGTGTATCTCACACTCACACAGCACAGTGTATCTCACATTCAGCACAGTGTATCTCACCCTCATACAGCACAGTGTAACTCACATTCAGCACAGTGTATCTCACCCTCACACAGCACCGTGTATCTCACCCTCACACAGCACAGTGTATCTCACATTCAGCACAGTGTATCTAACCCTCACACAGCACAGTGTATCTCACATTCAGCACAGTGTATCTCACCCTCACACAGCACAGTGTATCTCACAATTACACAGCACAGTGTATCTCACATTCAGCACAGTGTATCTCACACTCACACAGCACAGTGTATCTCACACTCACACAGCACAGTGTATCTCACAATCACACAGTGTATCTCACACTCACACAGTGTATCTCACCCTCACTCAGCACAGTGTATCTTACATTGAGCAAAGTGTATCTTACACTCACACAGCACAGTGTACCTCACACTCACACAGTGTATCTCACCCTCACACAGCACAGTGTACCTCACCTTCACACAGCGTACCTCAGACTCACACAGTGTATCTCACACTCACACAGTGTATCTAACCCTCACTCAGCACAGTGTATCTTACATTCAGCACAGTGTATCTCACACTCACACAGCACAGTGTACCTCCACTCACACTGTGTATCTCACACTCACACAGCACATTGTACCTCACACTCACACTGTGTATCTCACACTCACACAGCACAGTGTACCTCACACTCGCACAGCGTACCTCACACTCACACAGTGTATCTCACACTCACACAGCACAGTGTACCTCACTCTCACACAGTGTATCTCACACTCATACAGCACAGTGTACCTCACACTCACACAGCGTACCTCACACTCACACAGTATATCTCACACTCACTCAGCAGTGTATGTCACACTCACACAGCACAGTGTATCTCACCCTCACACAGCACACTGTATCTCACATTCAGCACAGTGTATCTCACCCTCACACAGCACAGTGTATCTCACACTCACACAGCACAGTGTGCCTCACATTCAGCACACTGTATCTCACTGTCACACAGCACAGTGTATCTCACATTCAGCACAGTGTATCTCACCCTCACGCAGCATAGTGTATCTCACCCTCACACAGCTCAGTGTATCTCACCCTCACTCAGCACAGTGTATCTCACATTCAGCACAGTGTATCTCACACTCACACAGCACAGTGTACCTCACACTCACAAAGCGTACCTCACACTCACACAGTGTATATCACACTCACAGAGCACAGTGTACCTCACACTCACACAGTGTATCTCACACTCACACAGCACAGTGTACCTCACACTCACACAGCGTACCTCACACTCACACAGTATATCTCACACTCACACACTGTATTTCACACTCACAGGCCAGTGTACCTCACAATCACACACTGCATCTCACGCTCACACAGTGTATCCCACACTCACACAGTGTATCTCACACTCAGTACAGTGTATCTCACCCTCACACAGCTCAGTGTATCTCACACTCACACAGCACAGTGTATCTCACATTCAGCACAGTGTATCTCACCCTCACACAGCATAGTGTAACTCAGATTCAGCACAGTGTATCTCACCCTCACTCAGCACAGTGTATCTCACCCTCACACAGCACAGTGTATCTCACCCTCACACAGCACAGTGTATCTCACATTCAGCACAGTGTATCTCACCCTCACACAGCACAGTGTATCTCACATTCAGCCCAGTGTATCTCACATTCAGCACAGTGTATCTCACACTCACACAGCACAGTGTATCTCACACTCACACAGCACAGTGTATCTCACAATCACACAGTGTATCTCACACTCACCCAGTGTATCTCACCCTCACTCAGCACAGTGTATCTTACATTCAGCAAAGTGTATCTTACACTCACACAGCACAATGTACCTGACACTCACACAGTGTATCTCACCCTCACACAGCACAGTGTACCTCGCCTTCACACAGCGTACCTCAGACTCACACAGTGTATCTCACACTCACACAGCACAGAGTATCTCACACTCACACAGTGTATCTAACCCTCACTCAGCACAGTGTATCTTACATTGAGCACAGTGTATCTCACACTCATTCAGCACAATGTACCTCACACTCACACTGTGTATCTCACACTCACACAGCACAGTGTACCTCACACTCACACAGCGTCCCTCACACTCACACAGTGTATCTCACCCTTACACAGCACAGTGTACCTCATACTCACACAGTGTATCTCACACTCACACAGCACAGAGTCCCTCACACTCACACAGCGTGCCTCACATTCACAAAGTATATCTCACACTCACACAGCAGTGTATGTCACACTCACACAGCACAGTGTATCTCACCCTCACACAGCACAGTGTATCTCACATTCAGCACAGTGTATCTCACCCTCACACAGCACAATGTATCTCACACTCACACAGCACAGTGTGTCTCACATTCAGCACAGTGTATCTCACCCTCACACAGCACAGTGTATCTCTCATTCAGCACAGTGTATCTCACCCTCACACAACACAGTGTATCTCACCCTCACACAGCACACTGTATCTCACCCTCACACAGCACAGTGTATCTCAAATTCAGCACAGTGTATCTCACACTCACACAGCACAGTGTATCTCACATTCAGCACAGTGTATCTCACCCTCACACAGCACAGTGTATCTCACCCTCACACAGCACAGTGTATCTCACACTCACACAGCACAGTGTATCTCACACTCACACAGTGTATCTCACCGTCACTCAGCACAGTGTATCTCACATTCAGCACAGTGTATCTCACACTCACACAGTACAGTGTACCTCACACTCACACTGTGTATCTCACACTCACACAGCACAGTGTACCTCACACTCACACAGCGTACCTCACACTCACACAGTGTATCTCACACTCACAGAGCACAGTGTACCTCACACTCACACAGTGTATCTCACACTCACACAGCACAGTGTACCTCACACTCACACAGTGTACCTCACACTCACACAGTATATCTCACACTCACACAGCACAGTGTATCTCACATTCACACAGAGATCTCACACTCAAACAGCACAGTTTACCTCACACTCACACAGTGTAGCTCACACTCACACACTGTATTTCACACTCACAGCACAGTGTACCTCACAATCACACACTGCATCTCACGCTCACACAGTGTATCCCACACTCACACAGTGTATCTCACACTCAGCACAGTGTTACTCACACTCACACAGTGTGTCTCACGCTCACACAATGTATCTCACACTCAGCACAGTTTATCTCACACTCACACAGTGTATCTCACACTCACACAGTGTATCTCACACTCAGCACAGTGTACCTCACACTCACACAGTGTATCTCACCCTCACACGGCACAGTGTATCTCACCCTCACAAAGCACAGTGTATCTCACACTCACACAGCACAGTGTATATCACACTCACACAGTTTATCTCACCCTCACTCAGCACAGTGTATCTCAAATTGAGCACAGTGTATCTCACACTCTCACAGCACTGTGTACCTCACACTCACACAGTGTATCTCACACTCAGCACAGTGTATATCACACTCACACAGTGTATCTCACACTCAGCACAGTGTACCTCACACTCACACAGTGTATCTCACCCTCACACAGCACAGTGTATCTCACACTCACACAGCACAGTGTACCTCTCACTCACACAGTGTATCTCACACTCGCACAGCAGTGTACCTCACACTCACCACTCACACAGTGTACCTCACACTCACACTGTGTATCCCACACTCACACAGCACAGTGCATCTCACACTCATACAGTGTATCTCACACTCACACAGTGTATCTCACACTCACACCGTGTATCTCACACTCACACAGCACAGTGTACCTCACACTCACACAGTGTATCTCACGCTCACACAGCACAGTGGATGTCACAGTCAGCACCATGTATGTGACACTCACATAGTGTATCTCGCCCTCACACAGCACAGTGTATCTCACGTTCACACAGCTCAGTGTATGTCACACTCACACAGTGTATCTCACCCTCACACAGCACAGCGTATCTCACACTCAGCACAGTGTATCTCACACTCACACAGTGTATCTCACATTCATACAGCATAGTGTGTGCGCCACACAGTGTATCTCTCACTCAGCAGTGTATCTCACACTAACACAGTGTATCTCACCCTGACACAGCACAGTGTATCTCACACTCAGTACAGTGTATCTCACACTCACACAGTGGTTCTCACCCTCACACAGCACAGCGTATCTCACACTCATACAACAGTGTATCTCACACTCAGCACAGTGTAACTCATCCTCGCACAGCATATCTTACACTCACACAGCATATAGTGTGTCTCACACACAGCAATGTGTATCTCACACTCACACAGCACAGTATACCTCACACTCAGCACAGTGTATCTCACACTCACACAGCACAGTGTGTCTCACCCTCAGCACAGTATGTCTCACACTCACACAGCACGGTGTATCTCATACTCACACAGCACAGTGTGTCTCAAACTCAGCACAGTATATCTCACACTCACACAGCATAGTGTATCTCAGACTCTCACAGCAAAGTGTATCTCACACTCACACAGCACAGTGTATGTCACACTCACACAGCACAGTGTATCTCACACCCACACAGCACAGTGTATCTCACACTCACACAGCACAGCGTATCTCACACTCACACAGCACAGTGTATGTCACACACACACAGTGTATCTCACCCTCATTCAGCACAGTGTATCTCACATTCAGCACAGTTTATCTCACACTCACACAGCTTATCTCACCCTCACACAGCACAATGTATCTCACACTCAGTACCATGTATGTCACACTCACATAGTGTATCTCATATTCATACAGCATAGTGTGTGAATCACACAGCACAGTGTATCTCACACTCAGCAGTGTATCTCACACTCACACAGTGTATCTCACCCTCACACAGCACAGTGTATCTCACACTCACACAGTGTATCTCACCCTCTCACAGCACAGTGTATCTCACACTCAGCACAGTGTATCTCACCCTCACGCAGCACAGTGTGTCTCACACTCAGCACAGTGTATCTCACACTCACACAGCACAGTGTGTTTCACACTCAGCACAGTATATCTCACACTCACACAGCACAGTAATCTCACACTCACACAGCACCGTGTATCTCACACTCACACAGCACAGTGTGTCTCACACTCAGCACAGTATATCTCACACTCACACAGCATAGTGTATCTCAGACTCGCATAGCACAGTTTATCTCACTCTCACACAGCACAGTGTATGTCACACTCACACAGCACAGTGTATCTCACACCCACACAGCACAGCGTATCTCACACTCACACAGCACAGCCTATCTCACACTCACACAGAACAATGTATCTCACACTCACACAATGTATCTCACCCTCATTCAGCACAGTGTATCTCACTTTCAGCACAGTTTATCTCACACTCACACAGTTTATCTCACCCTCACACAGCACAATGTATCTCACACTCAGCACCATGTATGTCACACTCACGTAGTGTATCTCACACTCACACAGCTCAGTGTATCTCATATTCACACAGCACAGTGTATGTCACACTCACATAGTGTATCTCACCCTCACACAGCACAGCGTATCTCACACTCAGAAACAGTGTATCTCACACGCACACAGTGTATCTCACATTCATACAGCATAGTGTGTGCCTCACACTCAGCACGGTGTATCTCACATTCAGCACAGTGTATCTCACCCTCACACAGCACAGTGTATCTCGCACTCACACAGCACAGTGTATCGCACACTCACAGCACACTGTATGTCACACTCACACAGTGAATCTCACCCTCACTCAGCACAGTGTACCTTACATTCAGCACAGTGTATCTCACACTCACACAGCACACTGTACCTCACACTCACACAGTGTATCTCACACTCACACAGCACAGTGTACCTCACACTCCACAGTGTACCTCACACTCACACAGTGTATCTCACACTCACACAGCACAGTCTATCTCACACTCACACAGCATAGTGTATCTCACACTCACACAGTGTATCTCTCACTCAAACAGCACAGTGTACCTCACACTCACACAGTGTAGTTCACACTCACACAGTGTATCTCACACTCACACAGCACAGTGTACCTCACACTCACACACTGTATCTCACACTCACACACTGTATCTCACACACAGCACAGTGTATCTCACACTCACAGAGTGTATCTCACACTCACACAGTGTATCTCACACTCACACAGTGTATGTCACACACAGCACAGTGTATCTCACACTCACACAGTGTATCTCACACTCACACAGTGTATTTCACACACAGCACAGTGTATCTCACACTCACACAGTGTACCTCACACTCACACAGTGTATCTCACACTCAGCACAGTGTATCTCACACTCACACAGTGTGTCTCACGCTCACACAGTGTATCTCACACTCAGCACCCTGTATCTCACACTCACACAGTGTATCTCACACTCAGCACCCTGTATCTCACACTCACACAGTGTATCTCCCACACAGCACAGTGTATCTCACACTCACACAGTGTATCTCACACTCACACAGTGTATCTCACACTCAGCACAGTGTATCTCACACTCACACAGTGTGTCTCACGCTCACACAGTGTATCTCACACTCAGCACCCTGTATCTCACACTCACACAGTGTATCTCACACTCAGCACAGTGTACCTCACACTCACACAGTGTATCTCACCCTCACACAGCACAGTGTATCTCACACTCACTCAGCACAGTGTATCTCACACTCACACAGTGTATCTCACCCTCACTCAGCACAGTGTATGTCACATTCAGCACAGTGTATCTCACACTCACACAGCACAGTGTACCTCACACTCACACAGTGCATCTCACACTCAGCACAGTGTACCTCACACTCACACAGTGTATCTCACACTCACACAGTGTATCTCTCCCTCACTCAGCACAGTGTATCTCACATTTAGCACAGTGCATCTCAAACTGACACAATACAGTGTACCTCACACTCACACAGTGTATCTCACACTCGCACTGTACAGTGTACCTCACACTCACACAGTGTATCTCACACTCACACAGCACAGTGTATCTCACACTCACACAGCACAGTGTATCTCACACTCACACAGTGAATCTCACACTCACACAGTGTATCTCACACTCAAACAGCACAGTGTACCTCACATTCACACAGTGTATCTCACACTCACACAGCACAGTGTATGTCACAGTCAGCACCATGTATGTCACACTCACATAGTGTATCTCACCCTCACACAGCACAGTGTATCTCACGCTCAGTACAGTGTATCTCACACTCACACAGTGGTTCTCACCCTCACCTAGCACAGCGTATCTCACACTCATACAGCATAGTGTATCTCACACTCTGCACAGTGTATCTCACCCTCAGACAGCATATCTTACACTCACACAGCTTATATTGTGTCTCACACTGAGCACAGTGTATCTCACGCTCACACAACACAGTGTATCTTACACTCACACAGCACAGTGTGTCTCACACTCAGCACAGTATGCCTCACACTGACACAGTACAGTGTATCTCGCACTCACACAGTACGGTGTATCTCACACTCACAGAGCACTTTGTGTCTCACACTCAGCACAGTATATGTCACACTCACACAGCATAGTGTATCTCAGACTCGCACAGCACAGTGTATCTCACACTCACACAGCACACTGTATGTCACACTGACACAGCACAGTGTATCTCACACCCACACAGCACAGTGTATCTCACACTCACCCAGCACAGCGTATCTCACACTCACGTAGCACAGTGTATGTCACACTCACACAGTGTATCTCACCCTCACTGAGCATAGTGTATCTCACATTCAGCACAGTGTATCTCACACTCACACAGTTTATCTCTCCCTCACACAGCACAATGTATCTCACACTCAGCACCATGTATGTCACAGTCACATATTGTATCTCACCCTCACACAGCACAATGTATCTCACATTCACACAGCACAGTGTATGTCACACTCACACAGTGTATCTCACCCTCACACAGCACAGCGTATCTCACACTCAGCACAGTGTATCTCACACTCACACAGTGTATCTCACATTCATACAGCATCGTGTGTGCCTCACACAGCACAGTGTATCTCACACTCAGCAGTGTATCTCACACTCACACAGTGTATCTCACCCTCACACAGCACAGTGTATCTCACCCTCACACAGCACAGTGTGTTTCACACTCAGCACAGTATATCTCACACTCACACAGCACAGTTTATCTCACACTCACACAGCACAGTGTATTTCACACTCACACAGCACAGTATATCTCACACTCACACTGCACAGTGTATCTCACACTCACACAGCACAGTGTGTCTCACACTCACACAGTATATCTCACACTCACACAGCATAGTGTATCTCACCCTCACACAGCACAGTGTATCTCACACTCACACAGCACAGTGTATTTCACACTCACACAGCACAGTGTATCTCACACTCACACAGCATAATGTATCTCTGACTCACACAGCACAGTATATCTCACACTCTCACAGCACAGTGTATCTCACAGTCACACAGCACAGTGTTTCTCACACTCACACAGTATATCTCACACTCACACACCATAGTGTATCTCACCCTCACACAGCACAGTGTATCTCACACTCACACAGCACAGTGTATTTCACTCTCACACAGCACAGTATATCTCACACTCACACAGCACAGTGTATCTCACACTCACACAGCACAGGGTTTCTCACACTCACACAGTATATCTCACACTCACACAGCATAGTGTATCTCACCCTCACACAGCACAGTGTATCTCACACTCACACAGCACAGTGTATTTCACACTCACACAGCACAGTGTATCTCACACGCACACAGCACAGTGTTTGTCACACTCACACAGCACAGTGTATCTCACACTCACATAGCAAAGTGTATGTCACACTCTCACAGCACAGTGTATCTCACACTCGCCCAGCACAGTGTATGTCACACTCACACAGCACAGTGTATCTCACACTCACACAGCACAGTGTATCTCATATTCACTCAGTGGGCAAAATTTCCCCAGAAATGCACTAAGTGTGGTAGCGGGCGGTTAAAATGGAGTCCCACCAACGACGAAAATGGCGGGTTTTCACACGGCATCATCCTGAACCTGCCTCACTATTTATTCACTCCCGTGAATTCATTGTCCTCATCCCGTCCATGGGACCACTCAGCACCCACACAGGCCAGGCATACTTCGCATCTAGCCTGGCATGCGTCCTGATACTCTCTCCCCATCTCTATCCATGCAGGACAAACTAGCTCACAGCAGGATGGGAAGGTCGCAGACAGGTGGAGGGATGCCGGAGATCAAATATCTCACAGAATTTGAAAACAGGGCCATCTAGCTGGCCAGCGATGACCGGGACCAGTCTTGTGCTAATGTGTCCTCTTTCACAGGCCACTGCCATGCGCTAATTATCTCCCCTTGCTCTCTCAGGCACATTTGCCAAACAGCCGACAGAGTCCATGACCCTGGGCCTCCAATCAAGCCCCAAAGAAACTCCTGAAGAGGAATCTGGAGGCACCTTCCCTGAAGTCCTGTCACAGCGCTCCCCCTCACCCTCCACCAGTGCAGAGATACACACCTCAGTGGCACCTAGCTTTAGAGTAGCCTCAGGGTCACAACCTGGTGAGCACATCGCACTGTCTGATCCACAGCAGGAGGAGGCAGGGACTTCCCATGTGGCTCGGAGGACTGCTGGAGGCCAGAACGTTGCTGAGTCCGAGTCAGATGACGAGACTCTGGGCTTGGTCAGACCTCAGTTCCTGGAGCTGCAAAGGTAAGCTGAGAACACCAGGAAGGGATGTCCACTGCACTTAACAGATTTTGAGGCGCGATGGAGGAGTCCGTCTGCCTTCAGTCTGAGGAGATTGTGCCAGCATGCCAACGCACTGAGGTCAATGCTGTCAGGATAGCAGCCGCCATGGAGACCTTGGTCCAGGACGTTGCTCCTGCTCTGCTGTGTGGGCTTAACTCCATCGCTGACGCCATAGTTGGCCTCCAACAGTGTATATGTGAAAGGGGTGCTGGGCAGCTCGCTCTCACTCCAGCTACTCCTGCTCCTCATGGAGTCAGCCAGCGGCCCTCGGGCACCCATAGGGAGGAAGATCAGCAGGTGCACGCTCCGGGGCCATCCACCCAGGTGACTCTGGGAATGACCGGCCCATCCGAATCCCCTCTTCCTGTGACCTCAGCAGCTCCAGCTTCACAGGCCGAGGAGGGTGTCACTGCCACACAGCAGGACCCTGAAAGCAGGCCGGGGTCCTCCAAGTCTTGGCCCTCCCAAGGACGCCTGCCAAGGTCATCACTGACAGGGCATCACAGTCACCCAGCTGTCTCCAATCCTGCTGTGGATGTCCAGGGAGCACCAAGACTTAGCGGCAGGGTTAGGAAAGTTAGGTAAAAGTGGTTTTATATAGCCTGTGCACAGGTGTTGATCACTTGTACATACTGTTCATTAATATCAATAAACTCCTAAGAATGTCTTCCTGCCTATGGCTCCTTGTTCTGATGAGCTGTGTTCTTGTCACTCCAGTGTGAAACCTTTCTGCACAAGATAAAAGGCCTCAGTCCAGGGCCTCTTCCCTGTGCTCTGTGCAGCCTTCAGGCCACAGTGATGGTCCAGCCTCACACTCCCTGGAAACATTACTGATGCCTGCACCTCGGAAGTGCTGGTCATTGCTGCCAGAATGTAGTGGGCAGGCACCACAGAGTTCTTTCATTGCTGGCCCCCATCACACAAGCATCTGTGACCAGTGATGCTGTGCACTAGCTCCTGAAGGGCTGGGGTGCTGAAGACGGACACAGCATCGGATGCATCTAAAGTTTCATGGCTGTGTCTCTGAGTTGGCCTGATCATGGAGCACAAGCGAGCTGCCCCTGGCCAGATTAGAGTCGGACATTCTCAGAGGCTATGTGAAGATCTATGGAGTGTTCTCACTGCATGTCCTCTATTAGGGCCTCCCACTGCATTTCCATACAGGAGCATTTTCACATAGGGTATTGGCACTGCCATAAGCTAGACTGGAGTCAAACATTCACAACTACGATGTGAGGAACTCCAGAGACACCTCACTGCATGTAGTCATCATCCTGCACAAATCTGGCAGCTATGAGAGCCTCCCGAGTGTGTCTTGATCATCTAGCAAGTGTGAGAGCCTCATCTCCGTCATCGTTGCCCCCAAAAACCTTCTCAGCCTCATCCCCATCGGCGTCCTCCTCATCGGAGGAGACGAGCAATTCCTCTATCTCCTCCTCAGCCAGCTCGTCTCCCCGTTGCCACGCCAGGTTGTAAATGGTGCAGCAGATGACAGCGATGTGTGACACCCTCTGTGGACTGTATTGCACCAGACTGGACCAGGCACCGGAACCTCATCTTCAGCATCCCGATGGTCTGCTCCACCAAATTGTGAGTTGCAGCCTGAGCCTCATTATAGTGTCGCTCTGCTGCAGTCTGAGGCTGCCGCATGAGTGTCATCAGCCACGGCCTCTGTGGGTAGCCCTTGTCCCTGTGGAGCCATCCCTGCAGCCTTTGTGGACCCTGGAATACTGCAGGGACCTGCGAGTGACTGAGGATGTAGGTGTCATGCACACTTCCTGGAAACTGTGCGCATACCTGCAGGATGCATTTCTGGTGGTCGCACACCAACTGCACGTTTAGTGAGTGGAAGCCCTTGTGGTTGATGAAGTCCACCAAGTGTAGCGTTGGAGATCTGAGCGCCACATGAATGCAGTCAATCCGCACCTTGCAGCTGTGGGGATCCTGAGATCCGGGAGAATCCAATGGCCCTTGCATCCTGTCTGTCCCGGTCCCGGGCGAAATGCACCAAGTTGTTGCCATGGAGAAGATGCATCCATCACTTCATGGATGCATTTGTGGGTGGCGGATTGTGAAATCCCACAGACGTCACCTGTGGAGTCCTGAAAGGAGTCACTGGTGTAAAAATTGAGTGCCCAGTCACTTTCACAGGCACTAGCAGTGGATGTTCTCCATGTCCCCTTGGTGCCAAATCTTGCAGCAAGTTGCAGATGTGAGCCACCAGGTCCCAAGATTTCCGCAGTCATCGGCGACACTGGTTCTCAGTCACCTACAGAAATGGTAGGCAGCGTCTATAGACCCTGGGTGTTGCTAGGCCCCAACCAGCCACAGCTCGCTGTTGCTCCTGGGCAGTATGTGCTGGAGCTCCTGCTGCCCCTTCTTCATGAGGTTGCTGCTCCTGCCTTTGCTCAGCCAAGAGCCTCAGTTGCTCTCTCCTCCGTCTTCTACAGTGAACCAGATGGGTTTTTATGACAATCGATGATAGTTGCCATGGTCACCATTACGAAGACGAGCTTTATATTTTAGAATTATTAATTTGACTATGAACTCAGTCCTCCATTTCGAATTTTCTTCCCTCAAGTGCCAGTCTGTATTTTGTTCTCATGTTTTTGCTCTCGAACAGTGCTGACCTTTATTCTGTTATTACCACGTTCTGCTATTTTGCTTTCAGACAGCGCTGACCTTTATTCTGCTATTATTCTCCTGGCACATGGAGAGCGGACCAGCATGAGAAGAGTAGTGGTGGCAGGAGATAAAAACCAGTGCAGAGAGCCCCTTTAACCTGTTTATACCTGTCAGAGCCGAAGTGTGATGTCAAAGGAAAACAGGTAGGTGATTGGTGGGTATCTCCTCCGTGTCTCTTTTGATTGGCCAAGTGGTTTAACTCAGGAGATGTTATTACGACTGAAGATTATAGTTAAGAAATTCACTTATAAAATATTTAACATCCAAATTAATTAATTAAATAGAATAGAAATGGCTGGGCAGGCTATGTGTTGCAGCTGTAGTATGTGGGAGATGGTGGATGCCAGTGTGATCCACGGTGACCACATCTGTGGCAAGTGTTGGCTGCTTGAGGAACTCTGGCTCAGAATTGTTGAGGTGGAATCTGAGCTTCAGATACTGCGACACATCAGGGAAGGGGAGAGTTGCCTGGACACTGTTTCGGGAGACAGTCACACCCCTCAGATTAATTACATCAAATTTGGGCTTTAGGATTTGGGATAGGAGGGTGTGAATGCGAGTGAGGCAGGTATGGGGATCCAGAATTGAGATTTGGAGGAGCCTCAGCCAGTGCCCTTGTCCAATAGGTAAGAAGTTTGTGCTCCCATTGTAGACAATGGCACAGAGGATGAGCAAACTGACCACAGCACTGTGTACAGAGCGCCATTCAAGTTGGGGGGGTGAAAAGAGAAATGTAGTAGTAATAGGGGATAGCATATTTAGGAGAATAGATTCTGTTCTCTGCAGCAAAGACAGACAGTCCCAAAGGCTGTGTTGCCTACCTGGTACCAAGAATAAGGACATCTCTTCTGCACTGGAGAGGAACTTGGAGTGGGAGGGGAAAGATCAAGTTGTTGTGGTCCACATAGGTAGGACCAGGAAAGAAGTTCTGCTGAGGGACTACGAGCAGCTCAGGGCTAAATTAAAAAGCAGAACCACAAATGTAATAATCTCTGGATTACTACCTGAGCCACGTGCAAATTGGTGCAGGGTAAATAAGATTTGGGAGATAAATGCGTGGCTCAAAGATTGCTGTAGAAGAAATGGGTTCCAATTCATGGGGCCTTGGCACCAGTACTGGGGAAGGAGAGAGCTGTTCCATTGGGACAGGTTTCATTTGAACCGTGCTGGGACCAGTGTCCTGGCAAATTGTATAACTAGAGTTATAGATAGGACTTTAAACTAATTAGTTGGGGGGAGGGTTCAATTGAAGGGAAGTTTAAAAAAATCAAAAAGAACGAGAGAGCAGAGGTGCAGGGTAGTGATGAGATGAAGAGGTGAATGATAATCAAAGTGTGACAGGAAGGGACAGAAAATATAAGCAGAAGAGTGCAGCAGAAATTATAACCAGAATGAGTAAAATGGTAAAAAGTCAAAGCTTAAGGGTCTTTATCTGATTGCACGCAGCATTTGTAACATGATAGATGAGTTGATGGCATAAATAGAAGTAAAGAAATACGACTTGATAGCTATTACAGTGATATGGTTGCAGGGTGACCAAGACTGGGAGCTCAATATTCAAGGGTATTCGACATTCTGGAAAAATAGGCAAAAAAGAAAAGGAGGTGGGGTAGCTTTGTTAATAAAGGAAGGTATCAGTGCAGTGGTGAGTAGTGATATAGGTGCAATGGATCGTGATGTGGAATCAGTTTGGGTGGAAATAAGGTATAGCAAGGGGAATAAATCATGGGTGGGAGTCGTCTATAGGCCCCCGAATAGTTGGCTCACTGTAGGACAAAGTATAAATCAGGAAATAATGGAGGCATGTAAGAAGGGTGCTACAATTGTCATGGGTGATTTTTAATCTGCATATTGACTGGACAAGTTGGATTGGCAGGGGTAACATGGAAGACCAACTTGTAGAGTGCATCAGGGATTGTTTCTTACAGCAATACATTGCAGTACCGACACGGGAACAGGCTATTTTAGATATGATAATGTGTAATGAGGTGGATTAATAAGCAGTATTGTAGTTAAGGATCCTCTAGAGGGTAACGATCACAAAATGGTAGAATTTCAAATTCAGTTTGATGTCGAGCAACTCGGGTCTCAAACCAATGCCCTCAACTTAAATAACGGCAATTACAGAGGTATGAAGAAAGAGCTGTCTAAAGCGGGCTGGGAAAATAGACTAAAGGGAAGGTCAAAGTATGAGCAGTGACAGACATTTAAGCAGATATTTCATAACAGCAAAAATTTATCCCAGTCAAAAAGGACTCGATGAGAAGGATGAACGACCCACAGTTAAAAAAATGGTCAAGGAGAGTGTCCAAACAAAAACTAAGGCATACAAAGCAGTGAAAACTAATAGGAGGCCAGAAGATTGGGATTTTTTTAGTTACCAGTGGATAACTAAAAAGCTAATAAAGAGGCAGAAAATTGATTATGAAACTAAATTAGCAAGAAATATAAAAACAAACAGCAAGAGCTTCTACGGATATATAAAAAGAAAGAGAATAGCTAAAGTGAGTGTGGGACCCTTGGAGGATGCGACTGGAGAATTGATAATGGGGAACAGGGAAATGGCAGATAATTTAAACCAATATTTTGCATTGTTCTTCATGGTGGAGGACACTATAAACACGCCAAAGATATCAGATAAGCAAGGAGCTAATGGGAGGAAAAAATCCCTGTGTCCAAGGGTTTTAGAGGAAATGGATGCAGGGATAGTGGAGGCATTGGTTGAAATATTCCAGAACTCAATGGATTCCAGGAAGGTTCCAGCAGATTAGAAAACATTTAATGTGATGCTCCTGTTCAAGAAGGGAGGGAGACAAAAAGCAGGAAACTAGAGGCCAGTCAGCCTATTGTTGGGAAAATGCTAGAGTCCATTATTAAAGAAGAAATAGCAGGACATTTAGGAAAGCTTAGCGCAATTAGAGTCAACATGGTTTTGTGAAAGGGTAATCATGTTTGACAAATTTGCTAGAGTTCTTTGAGGATATAACAAGCAGAGTTAATAAAGGGGAACTGGTAAATGTAGTGTATTTGGATTTCCAGAAGGCATTTGATAAGGTGCCACATAAAAAGTTATTGCATAAGATAGAAGCTCACGGTATTGGGGGTGATGTATTAGCATGGATTCATGGATTGAGAATTGGTTAACACACAGAAGACAGAGAGTCAGGATAATGGGTCTTTTTCAGGTTGGAAAGATGTAACTATTGGAGTGCCACAAGGATCACTCCTAGGGCCTCAATTATTTACTACCTATATTAATACTTGGAGGAGGGGGCAGAGTGTAATGTATCCAAATTTGCTGATGATACAAAAATAAGTGGGAGGGCATTTTGTGTTGAGGACATAAGGAATCTGCAAGGGGATATAGATAGGTTGTGTGAGTGGGCAAAAACTTGGCAGATGGAGTTTAATGTAGGAAAGTCTGAGGTCATGCACTTTGGTAGGAAGAATTAAAAGACAGGCTATGATATAAATGGAGAGAGACTCTAAAAAAGTACAGCACAGAGAGATCTGGGTGTTCTTGTGCATGAAACACAAGAAGTTAGTATGCAGATGCAGCAAGTATTTAAGAAGTTTCTCAAGAAGGCAAATGAAATTTTGGCATGTATTGCTAGGGGATTGGAGTTTAAAAATAGGGAAGTCTTGTTACAACTGTACAGGGAGTTGGTGAGGCTGTACCTGCAGTATTGTGTACAGTTTTGCTCCCCATATTTAAGAAGGGATATACTGGCATTGGAGTCAGTTCAAAAGAGATTCACTAGGCTGATTCCTGGGATGAAGGAGTTGACTTATCAAGAATGGCTAAACAGGTTAGCCTTTATTCATTAGAGTTTAGAAGAATGAATGGTGATCTTATGGAAATGTGCAACGTTCTGAGGGGGCTTGATAGGGTAGATATTGAGAAGATGTTTCCACTAGTGGGGGAGTCTCGAACTAGCGGGCATAGTTACAGAATAGGGGGAGGATCATTTAAAACTGAGATACGAAGGAACTTCTTCTCTCAGAGGGTAGTGAATGTCTGGAATTTTCTACCCCAGAGAATTGTGGAGGCTAGATTACTGAAAGTAGTAAAGGAGGAGGTAGATAGATTTTTGAAATATCAGGGAGTTGAGGTCTATGGGGAGCTGGCACGAGAGAGGAGTTGAGGTCTGGCGCAGTTCAGCCATGATCTTATTGAATGGCAGGGCTGGCTTGAGGGGCTGAATGACAAACTCTTGCTCCTATTTCTTATGTTATGTTCTTAGGTTATGTTATTACCATATTCCATATATAGATAGGTTCTTGATTGGTAAGGAGATCAAAGGTTACGGGGAGAAGGTGGGAGAATCGGGTTGAGAAACTTATCAGCCATGATTGAATGGCGGAGCAGACTTGATGGGCCGATTGGCCTAATTTCTGCTCCTATGTCTTATTCTGCTATTTTGCTTTCAGACAGCCTTGACCTTTATTCTGCTATTATCACATTCTGCTATTTTGCTTTCAGACAGCGCTGACCTTTATTCTGCTATTACCACATTCTGCTATTTTGCTTTCAGACAGTGCTGAACTTTATTCTATTACCACATTCTGCTATTTTGCTTTCAGACAGCGCTGACCTTTATTCTGCTATTACCGCATTCTGCTATTCTGCTTTCAGGCAGCGCTGACCTTTTTTCTGCTATTACCATATTCTGCTGTTTTGCTGGCCTTTATTCTGTCATTAACATCTACGCTGGATCAATGTTTTGTGTCTTTAATACTATCATTACCACTCCCCTTGCCTTGTGTTCCAGGATGTCTTTGTTATTTAATCTCCCCCACCCTCTAACCTGCCCCGGCCTTCTCTTTTGCCCCACCTGCTTTTCCCCCTTTTTGCAACAGCATAAAACCATCACATTTCTGCTTCTCTTCACATCTGAGGAAGAGACACATTGGGTTTGAAATATTAGCTCTGTTTCCCTCTCCACAGATGCTGCCAGACCCACTGAGGTTTTCCAGTGTTTTCTGTTTTTATTTCAGATCGCCAGCATCTGCAGTATTTTGCTTTTTTTTGCTAGACTTATGTTAGGCAAAGGTATTAAGAGATATGGAACTAAAGTAGATGGATGGCGGTAAAACAAAAAGTCCGCCATGATCTCAGTGAATGACGGAACAGGCTCGAGGGGGCTGAATAGCCTCCTCCTGTCTCTAGGTTTCAAAAAAGCAAGATCATCACACCACCTCCTGCCAGTGAAGACTAAGATTTAACTCTCCAAAGAATCCTGTCTGACAGAAAAAGAACTGCTAATTCCCTGGTGTGTTAATCAACTGGAATATGTCTCCTAGTAGCCTAGCAAGTACTTGTGATGTATAGCGAAAGCAGTAATAGAGGGGATAGCACCCCACACCTGACTGATGGGGCACGAGTTGATGGTGTGATTTGCACCTGAATTTCTTATGGGAGAGGAGGTGTCTTTGAACCTCAGAGATAGACACCAGGTCATTCATTAACAAAACTTCACTGGCCTCACTTTCTATCGGTTTGATTGGCAACAAGCAAATAATTAAAATAAATATACAATTGGCCTTGATCAGTTTCTGTGAAACCACCACAGACGTCATTCATTGCTAACTAATAACTGCTCGTGTTAATCAGTTACAGCAAAGAAAGGAGCTGCGCTATCACCTGATAAGACAAACATTGACATGACTCTGTGTTAATAGGTAACAGAGTGAATTAAACCTGAAGGTGCCGTGAAAACTCTTGAAATGCTATCTCACTACGCTCATGTGTTGCCTGGGCGCAGGGATTATCTATTCATGTGTCCACACCGAGCTGCCCTGCGCTACACTTCTCCCCATCCACACTTTCCGTGGGCCTTTCTTTTTCATTCATTCATGGGATGTGGGCCTCGATGGCTGGGCCAGCATTTATTGCCCACCCCTAATTGCCATTGAGAAGGTGGTGGTGAGTTGAACCACTGCCATCCCTGGCATGACAGTAAACATAACAGTAACAAGAACAACAGCAACTTAGTGCCTTTAAGGTAATAAAAATGTGCCAAGACACTACACAGCTGCATTGTACAATAAAATATGAACTCAAGATACATAAGGGTATACTAGACTAGATGACCAATAGCTTGAGTCAAAGGGGTAGGTTTGTAAGGGGTGTCTTAAAGGAGGAAAGAGAGGCAGAGAATTCCAAAGCTTAGGGCCCAGGCAGCCATTGGCAAAGGGACTATCATTGGAGATGCTCATGAGGCCAGAATTGGAGGAGCGCAGAGGGTTGTGGGGCTGGAGGAGCTTACAGAGAAAGGGGATGGGCAAGGCCAACAGAGGAACTTGAAAGCAAAGCTGAGAATTTTAAGCTTGACGTTGCTCAGTCAGAAACCAGTGGGCACAGGGGTGATGGTTGAATGGGATTTGGGCTGACACAGGCAGGAGGATTTATGATGATGTCACATTTAGGAGGGTAGAAATATTCGTTCATTAGATGTGGGCATCACTGGCTAGGCCAGCATTTATTGCCCTTGAAGGGGTTGTGATACAACTGAGTGGCTTACTAGACCATTTCAGAGGGCAGTCAAGAATCAACCACATTGCATTGCTGTGGGTCTGGAGCCACATGTGGGCCAGACTTTCTTCCCTAAAGGGGCATTAGTGAACCAGATGGGTTTTTAAGCAACGATTGACAATGGTTTCATGGTCACAATTAAACTTTTAATTCCAGATTTTTTTAATTCAAATTCCACCATCTGCATGGCAGGATTCAAACACAGGTCCCCAGAGCGTTACTCTGGGTCTCTGAATTACTAATCCGATGACAATACCATTACACCACTGCCTCCCCATGAGGAGCATGGGAGAATATGGAGACCAGACAGGAAGGCATTGGGATTGTCAAGTTTGAGGGTAACAAAGACATGAATGAGGGTTTCAGCAGCAGGTGAGCAGAATCGAGCAATGTTGCAGGGGTGGAATTAAGCAGTCTTAGTGACGGCGTGGATACGTGGTCAGAAACTCATCTCAGGGTCAAATGTGACACCGCGGTCATGAACCGAATGGTTCAGCCTCAGACATTTGCCAGCGAGGGGGATGGAGTCGGTGGCTGGGGAACAGAGTTTGCGGTGGGAATGGCCGTGATTTTCTGGGCTCTGTCGTGGTGGGACCTGTCGCAGGAGATTCGGCGGCCCCAGCGAAAAGTCTATTGACTTTCGGCGGGACCAGAAAATTCTCTCTGTTGTGAGTGGTGTCCAAGCTGGTACTATTGATAGAGTTGATCAGCTAACACTTCTTAGGTGGAAACTTTAGCTTTATTTACAAAGGGACTCAGCAGAAACTACATGTGTGCTTTCACTTCAAACTCTATCTCTACACTTCTAATTACTGACTACGTGAGTGCTGTTGTCTATCCAATCAGAGAGCGCTGCTCCCACTCCATTGGGGGATACGTCACATGTCAGCACCAATTCTTTCATCTGGTCATAATGCACTAACAGATTGGATGGGTGCAACAATTATTTCACCTTTATGAAAGCTTCTTTATGGGGCACCTCCCAAGACCAAGATTGGTTCTTTTTGAGCAGAGAATGCAGGGAGGCCAGCACTGTGGACAAATTGGGTAAGAACCTCCCATAGTAGTTGATTATTCCTAGGAATGAATTGAGCTCGGAGGTGTTCTTTGGTGCAGGTGCCTCTCTTATGTCTCTCACTTTCTTCTCATTCGGGTGGAGGTCCTGTGAATCTACCCAGTGACCCAAATAGATTCTCTCCCTCGCTTGGAACGTGCACCTTTCCTCTTTTAAATGCACTCCAGCTTGCATGAAATATTTTAAGACTTCCAAGTTTGCCAAATGTTCTTTTTCAGTGAATCCTGTCATCGTCTAAATAGACAATAATGTGGGGCAGTCCCTGCAGTAAGCTTTCCATTGTTCTCTGAAAGATGGCACAAGCGGAGGAGGACACTGAAGGGCTATCGTGTTTATTGGTACAGCCCTTTGTGGGTATTAATTGTGACAAATTCCCTGGAGGCAATGTCCAAATCTAGTTGTTGATAAGCATGAATCATGTCAAGCTTTGTGTAAATTTTCCAGTTGAGTGCAAGTGGGCTACCAGAGCTACTTCCTGCCTTTTCCCCATAACCCTTGATTCCCTTGTTGATTAAAAATCTAAAGTAGCATGAAATTGTCTCACCCAGGGCTCTATTTTTCAAATTAAACCTGAACCTCTGTATCATGACTGAGGGTTTGGGTTGAAAGTGGCCCTTCACAAGGTCCACCAATTCATCGAAATCCTTTGAATCTGGGGCACTGCTCCCACAAGTACTCAAGAGGATCGCTCGCCTCTTCTCTTCCCCGGTAATCTCACTCGCTTAAAAAAAGGACGTGAGGTATTCTATGTATTGAGACCAATCATCTGTGGCTGGTTCAAAAGGATCAATACTGCAAAATTATGGCATTTTGAGAGGGGATAACTTCTTCAATTCTAACGGAGCTTGCTACTTATAATCACTGGGTAAGGTTTTAACTTGATTTCTTCTGTTCAATCTTGTTTTATCCTCATCACCAGTTTGTTGTGAGTAGTGGCTGAGTTGGCACTATTGATAGAGTTGATCAGCAGACACTTCTAAGGTGGAAACTTTTTTATTTACAAAGGTACTCAGAAGCAACTACAGGTGTGCTTTCACTTCAAACTCTATCTCTGCACTGCTAACTACTAAGTACAGAGGTAGACTGCGCTACTCGCCTATTGGGTACTAAAGATCATGTGATCTTCCTTAGCAAGCATTATTCTTAAAGGTATATTACACACTAAATAAAACCATAATTACCACAACCGCCCAATGATAATTAATTGGAAGAAATTTCTGCTCATCCAGTACTAGATGTGTGGAGGAGTTGGGTGATGTGGAGCTGGACATCATCAGAGTTTAAGTGGAAACTGAAGATGTCATCGAGGAGCAGCGTGTAGATGAGAAATAGGACAGGGCTGAGGATAAATCCTTGGGGGATACCAGATGTAACAGCGAGGGGGTCAGGAAGAGAAGCCATTGATGGCACTTCTCTAGCTACAATTAGGTAGATAAGAATGGAACCGGAGGAAAGCAGTCCCACCCAGCTGGATGCAATGTATTGGTGTTGGAGGAGGATGGTGTGGTCAACCATGTCAAACCATGCAGACAGGTCAAGAAGGATGAGGAGGGAAAGTTTCTCATTGTCACAGTCACACCGGATGTTTTGTAACTTTGATAAGAGCGTTCCAGTACTGTAACTGGCGTGGAATGGAGGGATTCAAACATGGAACTCCAGAAAAGACACTCACGGATTTTGTAGGTGACAACATGTTCAAGGACTTTGGAGAGGAAAGGGAGGTTGAGGGTGGAGCGGCAGTTTTCAAGGACGAAGGGTGAGGGGGAAGGTAAAGGGTTGGGTTTTTGAGGGGAGAGGGGTGATTTCAGGCAGATTTGAAGGAAAGAGAGATGACACCTGAAGTGAGGGAACCACTTACAATATTGGCTACCGTAGGTGGAGTGGGGGTAGTTGGGGGGGGGAAGGGGGCTGATCATGAATTTAGTCAAAATTGTGTTAAGAGAGCAGGTGGTGGATCTCATGGACAAGATAAGTTCAGAGAGGACATGAGAGGAGATGGAACTAGAAAAATTTGCAAGTTCTCAGGCAGGGTTGGGGTGGGGGGTGCTATCATTAGAGGAAGCTTGGCTGTGTGGGCAAAGGAAGGGAGGGACACAGCTGATCCAATGGTATCGAACTAAGTGATATGGAAACCAATGAACTCCTGAACTTATTGTTGGAGGGGAGAGTGGAGGGGGACAGGGGAAGAGGGTTTATGAAGATGGCTTGCAGTCGATAAAAAAAGTCGGGGGTTATGTTTTCATTCCAGGATGAGTCTGAACTAGGGAACAGTAGTAACAGGACTTGATAGTGGCTTATGTTGTCCAGCCAGATCTGGATGTGAATAGAGCTTCAAGTTGTCTGCCACATCCTTTCAAGCCTATGTCCCTTGAGATTAACAACAACACAGTGGTCATGCCAGAGACATTACTCTAGTGATCATATGGAAGAACAAAAATGATTCTACAGCCCGACATACGCTCTCAACACTGAGTTAACATCACCAATCTCTGTAGGTGCTGGAAGGCTCCAACCTTTCGTAGACAGGTCGTCACATTGGCACAGTTGCCCCATGGGTAGTCAGTCACACCATGGCATCCTCTGATAGCTCCTCCTTACCCTCCAAGCTCAGCTCGGAGGACTCCCATCGGCAAACCCATGGGTTCCAGCCCAGAAGGCAACAAACTAAATAACTAATACCTGGCACACAAAGAAGGCGAGAGGGAAAAACAGCAGGAAAAAAAGCTGAAAAGGGCACAGAAAGGCCTCAGGATCAGCTGCCATGCCAACCCTCAGGGGTCCATGTTGAAGACTTGGTGTCCAGCCTCACTCACTGCCCTCTCCACAGCCTTTTGCACAGTAGGAGTCTATTCAGCCCACTATGTCTGTACTAGCTCTTTAAACAACCTTCCCAATTTAGTTCCACTTGCCAGCGTCTCACTCTAACCGTGAAAATTGGTCTGCTTCAAGCACATGCCCAATTTCCTTTTCAATGTATCCACAGAATCGGATTCCTGTGTCTTTTGAGTAATGCATTCCAGACCGTAACAACCCTTCTGTTTGAAAAAAAAAAATCTCATTTCTTTCAACAATTATTTGAAATCTATGATATCAGGTTGGCTGCCTTGTTAGAGGGGGCAATTCCAAAATCTTTCATAATTTGGAATACCTCTATTCAATTGCCTGTTAATCTTCTCTGCTCTAAAGGGTTCAAACCCCAGTTTCTCCAAATAGCTGAGCTTCTTCCTCAGCTGGTATCATCCTGGTAATCCTCCTCTTCACCAGGCACTTGGAGTCCTTCCGAATGTGTAGTGCCCAGAATGGACACAAGTACTTAGGCCCGCTGAGGCCTAATTAGTGATTTAAAAACATTTAAGAACATAAGACAGGGCTTTCTAGCTTCTGGATTCATTCTCCCTATTAGGGCAATGGCGGCATAGTGGTAATCCAGCAGCTCAGGCTAATGCTCTGGAGACATGGGTTCAAATCCCACCACTGATGGAACTTAAATTCAATTAATAAACCTTGAATCACTGCAGCCCATGTGGTGTAGGTACAGCAACGGTGCTTTTGGGTGGGGGGGACCCAGTGACACTGAAGGAGCAGGGATATATTTCCAATTCAGGATAGCGAGTGGCTTGGAGGGGAATTTCCAGGTGGAGGTGTTCCCATGTGCCTGCTGCCCTTGTCCTTTGAGCTGGTGGAGCTCACAGGTTTGGAAGGTGCTGTCTAAGGAGCTTTGGTCAGTTGCTGCAATGCATCTTGAAGAAAGCTGCCGAGAGTCGGCATTAACCCAACAACCATGCCCAGCCTCATTTCACATGTGGGGTCTGCATCCAAAAACACTAAAAAGTTAATAGCCCCAATCAGTCTGGCCAGCAACAAGACCACAAGATGCAGGAGTAGAGCCATATAGCCTGTCAAGCCCACTCTGTCATTCAATATCATCATCAGCAAATTGGGTAGCATGACTGCCAACTTGCTATATTGGGCATAAAGATGGTGAGTGATGGGATCCCACCAATTTTTTTCATTCATGGATGCCAATATTCAGAGGGCATTTAAGAGTCAACTACATTGTTGTGGTCATATGTAGGTTAGATTCCCTTCAGTGATCCTGATTGGTTTTTACAACAATTGCTGGATTTCACAGTGATCTGTTTAATGGCCTTTTAATTCCATATTTTTATTGAGTTTACATTTCATGGCAAGATTTGAACCTAGGTTCCCACAGTATTACCCTGGGTCTCTGGTCCAGTAACATTACCATTACACCATCACCCTGCTTACTGGTAGGGCCCTCCTCATTTCTGCTCTTTGATCATTTTCCAGCCATCTGAGTAATTTGTCACAGTTCAATGAGCCTTAACGCTCTCCACTGGCTTCACATAAAGAGCTTGCTAAAGTATTGAAAATGCTAGCAATCTGCATCGATTGCAAGAGTCTTATTTCCGACTCACTGCCCGATTGCTATTTGAACCTGCCTGGCCCGTTCCTCACAATCTGCAAATTCTTGTAAACCCTGATCATTAACCAGCCCTTTTAAACCACCATTGTGTGGGTAAAATAAACATTCGCTTTTCCTTGACAGGCTTGTCTGATCTTAACCACTGACACATTGAGAAACATCCCCCATAAACCGTGCTATGGATTTGAGGCTAACTTGTGCGTAATTTTCAGGTTTGTGTCTCATCATTAAGAGCTGGCTCGATGCCAAAAACATGAATAAGTGTTAGAAAATATGAAGGAAAAGACCATAACGTAATCTCAGGTGGAAAACTGCTTCAAAATATAGGTTGATAAGGCTGTAAAAAGGGCAAACACTCTCGAGAGTAATAGAAGTGGAAAACAAGCAACGTTATGTTAAAAAGATTCACAAGGATGATGCCATAGCTGAGAGGTTATACTTTTCAGGAGCAATTGGACATGTTGGGTCTCTTTTCTCTACAAAAGAGATCTTTAAGATAATGCAAGTGCTTGATAGAGTAGATGTAGAGATTTACAACCTTGAGGACTCTTGACAGGGTGGACGTGGAGAGGATGTTTCCTCTAGTTGGTGAATCGAGAACTTGGGGTCGCTATTTAAAATTAAAGGGCCACCCATTGGAAACAGAGATGAGGAGAATTTTTTTTCACTCAGAGTGTTGTGAGTCTTTGGAACTCTCTTCCTCAAAAGGCAGTGGAAGCAGAGACTTTGAATATTTTTAAAGCAGAGCTAGATAGATTCCTGATAAGCAAGGGAGTGAAAAGTTATCGAAGGTAGGAGGGAATGTGGAGTTGGGGTTACAATCAGATCAGCCATGATTGTATTGAATGGCGGAGCAGGCTCGAGGGGCTGAATGGCCTACTCCTGCTCCTAATTCATATGCTTGTAATATAGGGGCCCAAACCTTGTGGCTATTAATATGAGGCTGTCACTAAGAAATCCCAGTTGGGGATTCAGGAGAAATTTCTCTGCCCAGAGAGTGGTGAGAATGTGGAACTCACTCCCACAGGAGGGTTTGGGGTTAACAGTATAGATAAACTCCAGAGGAAACAGGAAAAGCACATTTAAAAAAAAGACTTGCATTTATATAGTGCTCTTCATGACCACAGGGCATCTCAAAGCCCATGAAGTACTTTTAGATGTGTCATAACGTAGGGGAAAGCAGCAGCCAAGTTGTGCACAGCAAGATCCCACAACAAAGAGCGTATGATAATGGGCAAATAGAGGGAGTTGGTTGTGCAGTGGTAATGTCATTGGACTACTAATCCTGAAGCCCAGTGCATGTTGTCTAGAGACATGGGTTCAATTCCCATCATGGCAGCTGGGGGAATTTGAATTCATAAATGAACTTGGAATCTAGTGTCTAGTCCCAGCCATGATGGCTATGAAACCATCATTGATTGCTGGTTTTAAAAACTCATCTGGTTTACTAATGCCCCTCCCTTCAGGGAAGGACATCTGCCATCCTTACCTGGCCTACATGTGACTCCAGACCCACAGCAATGTGGGTGGCTCTGAAATGGCCTTGAAAGCCATTCAGGGCAATTAGTGATGGGCAACAAATGCTGACCTTGCCACCCCATGAAAGAATAAAGAAAAAATAAGATAATCGGGAGGGGGTGGAGTTGGAAAAGGGAATAGGGTTAGGCGGAAAGGATGTGAGGAGACTTCTGTGGACTACACGTTAGTCAGGTTGAGGGGCTTATTTCAGTGTTGTAGGCTTAAGTAACAATGTAAAGTACAACAATCAGCACCAACACTGAACCCCATTGTGACGAGTGCACTTTTGTCTGTGTCGAAATGTTGCCTGGTTTTCACAATCGAACAAGTATTTCTGTCAGCGTCTCAGGGTAGCCATTGAGTGTCAGCTGCATCCTAGTTGGTAGCTGTCTCTGCGTCATGAGGTTCTGGGTTTGAGTCACACTCCAGGGCCCCAGCACAAAAATCTAGGCTGATGCTCTCCGTGCAATACTGAGGGAGGTGCTGCACTGCTGGATGAGGCACTAAACCGAGGCTCCGCCTGCCTGCTCGGGTGGGTGTGAAAGACCCCGTGGCACTATCTTTGGTGTCCTGGCCGATATTCACCCCTCAAGTTGACATTGCAGACACTGACTACCTGGTCAATGTCGGGTTGCTGTTTGTGGGATCTTGCTGTGCATGCACTGGCTGCTCCGCTTCCTATGTCACAGCAGAGACTACACTTCAAAAAGCCGCAAAGTGCTTTGCGTTTCCTTGGGTAAATCACAGTCTTTCTCATTTCAGACCATTCTCTGGAGACCGGGTAGGGGGTGGGGATGTTTGTTGTAGGTCACACAATGGACATTTGAAATGCTTGTTGGTGAATTATCCCAGTGAACAGTCATGAGAGTCCCAATTCTCAACATTTGAAATAGTACTAATGGACCTCAGATGCACTGGTGTGACAGAATCACACAGCCTCTGAAATCGCCCTCGAGGTTCATGAACTCTCAAACCAGACACCAAGACTTTCATTCACAACAATATCTACATGTTTTGAAAAGAATCAGGACTCGAACGATTGGAGCCCATAGCGATTGACAGCTCAGGAGCCAGAGACTTTATTGGTGGTTTCCAGTCAGACTGAGTGACAGGCAAAAATGGAGACAAAGATACAGGGTCTGAAAGTCACAGAGAATGAGAAAGAGAGATGGAGAGTGAGAGTCAGAGTGAGAGAAAGGATGAGGGTCAGAGTATGTGAGAGAGAGAGAGAGAGTCAGTGTGAGAGTCAGTGAGAGAGAGAAAGCGTGTGAAAGACAGAATGAGAGAGAGAGTTTGTATGAGAGAGAGAAAGAGAGTCTGTATGAGAGAGAGTGAGAGTCAGCATGAGAGAGCGAGCCAGAGAGAGAGAGAGAGAGTGTGAAAGGCAGAATGAGAGAGAGAGTCTGTATGAGAGAGCGAGTCAGAGAGAGAGAGAGAGAGTGAATAAGAGGCAGAATGAAGATCAGAGTGTAAGAGAGAGGGAGAGAGAGAGAGTGAGAAAGAATGAAAGACAGAGTGAGTGAAGGAGAGTGAGAGACAGAGTGAGTGAGTGAGACAGACATTAACAGGCAGAAGGAAAGTGAATTTTAAAGACAGAGAATGTGAGAGAAAATGAGCAAGGCAAAGGAGACACAGAATGATGGGGCGAGAGGGATAGAGAAAGAGAACTTCAGTAAGAGAATGACAGAAAGAAAGAATGAGTGAAAGGTAGACAGTTCATGAATGAGAGTGAGACAGAGTGTGTGAGAGATGGTGGGGAAGAAATGTAATATTTTCACCCTCCCGGGGGGGGTGTGTGTGGAGGGGGGTGGTGGGGGAGTGATGTGTCTGCAGATAGTGTTGTGTGTGTGTGTGTGGCGGTGGGGGGATTGATATGTCTGTGGATAGTGTGTGCATGTCGGGGGGGGCGGTGGTTTGTGTGTGTGGGGTGGTGTGTGTGTGTGGGCGTGGAGTGTGTGTGTGGGGGTGGTGTATGTGTGGGGGTGTTGTGTGTGTGTGTGGGGGTGGTGTGTGTGTGTGGGGTGGTGTGTGTGTGGGGGGGGGTGGTGTGTGTGTGGGGGTGTGGTGTGTGTGGGGGGGGTGGTGTGTGTGTGTGGGGTGGTGTGTGTGTGGGGGGTGTTGTGTGTGTGTGTGGGGGTGGTGTGTGTGTGGGGGGGGTGGTGTGTGTGTGGGGGTGTTGTGTGTGTGTGTGGGGTGGTGTGTGTGTGTGTGGGGGTGGTGTGTGTGTGTGGGGTGGTGTGTGTGTGTGGGGTGGTGTGTGTGTGTGTGGGGGTGGTGTGTGTGTGTGGGGTGGTGTGTGTGTGGGGGGGGGTGGTGTGTGTGTGGGGGTGTGGTGTGTGTGTGTGTGGGGGTGGTGTGTGTGTGTGGGGTGGTGTGTGTGTGGGGTGGTGTGTGTGTGTGTGGGGGTGGTGTGTGTGTGTGGGGTGGTGTGTGTGTGGGGGGGTGGTGTGTGTGTGGGGGTGTGGTGTGTGTGTGTGGGGTGGTGTGTGTGTGTGGGGGTGGTGTGTGTGTGGGGGGGGGTGGTGTGTGTGTGTGGGGTGGTGTGTGTGTGTGGGGGTGGTGTGTGTGTGTGGGGTGGTGTGTGTGTGCGTGGATGGGGGTTTGTGTATATGTGGGGTGTATGTATGAGTGGGGGTGGTGTGTGTGTGTGGGGGTGGTGTGTGTGTGTGGGGTGGTGTGTGTGTGGGGGGGGGTGGTGTGTGTGTGGGGGTGTGGTGTGTGTGTGTGTGGGGGTGGTGTGTGTGTGTGGGGTGGTGTGTGTGTGTGGGGGTGTGTGTGTGTGGGGGGGGGTGGTGTGTGTGTGGGGGTGTGGTGTGTGTGTGTGGGGCTGGTGTGTGTGTGTGGGGGTGGTGTGTGTGTGTGGGGTGGTGTGTGTGTGCGTGGATGGGGGGGTTGTGTATATGTGGGGTGTATGTATGAGTGGGGGTGGTGTGTGTGTGTGGGTTGGTGTGTGTGTGCGTGGATGGGGGTTTGTGTATATGTGGGGTGTATATATGAGTGGGGGCTGTGTGTATGTGGGGTGTGTATTTGTGTGTGGGGGGGTTGGTGTGTGTGTGTGTGTGTGTTGGCGGTGGTGTGTGTATGTGGGTGTGGTGTATGAGTGTGGGGTATATGTGTGTGTGGGGGGCTGGTGTACGTGTATGGGGTGTATGTGTGTACGTGGGGTGTAAGTGTGTGGGGGGCGGGGAGGCATGTGTGCGTGTTGATGGTGGTGTGTGTATGGGGTGTATGTTGGGGGGGTGTATATGAGTGTGTGTGTGTTTGTGTGTGCGTGTGTGTGTGTGGGGGCGCTGGTGTATGTGTATGGGGTGTATGTGTATGTGGGGGGTGTATGTGTGTGTGTGTGGGACAGGATGCTGTGTGTGTGTGTGTGGGTGGGAGGGTTGTGGAGGATGTTGGGAGGGTTCGGGGTGTGTTGTAGGGGTGGTAGGGGGTTAGGGGGTGGGGATGGTGGTAGTGGGGTTTCCACACTGGAAAACCAGAAGCCGATGTCCACCCCATTCTGTGGAGTTTGAACCGATTTCCTCAACTGGAGCTGAGCCTGATTGACAGGACGGGAGACTGCAGCACCAGGAGGGGGCAAAACTGACCAGGAGGGAGGGGGCCCACTCAGTGGGGAGGGTCATATCTCAGGTTGGATCTGATCCCGGGAGGTGGTGGGGGGGGGTGTGCGTCTGGTGTACGATATCAGTTGCGGGAGGAGTGGGGGAGCTTAACTCAGTGGGGAATGGGGTTTGATCCTGGGGAGTGGAGTTGGGTGGGTCCAACTCTTGATCATGAAGGGTGGAGCATCCAGTACTGGTGACCGCTGATCTCTGGGATGGGACAGATCCATGGGGAATGTGTTGGGGGTGGTGGGGTGGGGTAGATTGTGGGATATGTGTTGAAAGCTTCCCCTTCCTCTTGGTCCCCTGGTCCACAAGGAGCACGTTCTGGTGCTACCCTCACCTTGCTGCACATGCCGAATTCCCTGAGCTTGCGAATTCCTCATGGCCACACTTAAATCGGAGGATTTCAGCCTCCTGGGATAGGGCTTTTCCGCTGCCCCCTCAGTGGGTTGACACATAACCACTTATTGGGAACTTAATTCACTCCCCCCCAACCGGCTCCCAAGTGATGCAATTCCACTCAATCCCTGCGCTCAATGTACGCCCAGAGCACAAGCCCAGAACACAAGAACACAAGAGATAGGAGCAGGAGTAGACTATTCGGCCCATCGAGCCCGCTCCCCCATTCAATACGATCATGGCTGATCTTGGGCTTCAACACCACTTTCCTGCCCACACCCCATATCCGTTAATTCCCTGAGAGACCTAAAATTTGTCTATCCCAGCCTCAAATGTATTCAGCGATGGAGCATCCACAACCCTTTGGAGCAGAGATTTCCAAAGATTCACAAGCTTTTTAGTGAAGTAATTTCTCCTCATCTCAGTCCTAAATGATCAGCCCCTTATCCTGAGATTGTGCCCCCATGTTTTAGGTTCTCCGACCAACAGAAACAATCTCTCAGAGTCCACCCTATCAAATGTCTTCATAAGCGCCACCACTCTTCATAAATTTGTAGGTTTCAATGAGATCACCTCTCATTCTTCTAAACTCCAGCGAATATAAGCCCAATTTACTCAACCTCTCATCATTGGACAATCCCCTCATCCCAGGGACCAATTTAGTGAACTTTCACTCTACTGTCTCCAATTGAGAGAGAGAGAGAGAGAGAGAGAGAGTAAAGAAAGAAAAAGACAGATAGGGACAGAGACAGAGGGAGGTAGAGAGAGAGAGAGACAGAGACTGAGGGATAGAGAGAAAGACAGAAAGAGAGAGAGAAAGCGAGGGAGAGAGGGAGAATGTTATGAGTTCAAAGTCTAATGTTTTTATTGAACTGAATGTAACATGGCTCCCCCAGTTCTGTGCCTCACAGCAGAGATCACATGACTACAGCAAGGCAGATAGACATGTAGTAATGATTGTATTTCAAACCCAAACATCCCCCTTTTCTTAATAAGCAAAAGACAAATTTTCAAGCACTGTCATGTGTAACTTGAGTTACCCAAGTTACCCACAATACAACTGTTCTCATACATTAACAAGCTGTTCATTATTCCAGTCAGTCTCTGCACATGCATTGCACACACAGTTGTTAAATCATGCAGGCCTCTTAATGGTACCCCTGCGTGTTGTCATTGGCTGTTCGTCTAGGTAATGTTCACTCACTGAGGAGTGTCGTTCCTGTAGCATTTGCTGCTGTGGCAATTGTTGTTGTTTTGTTTCCATTGTTGTGAGCCAGTAGACTTCTGGAAATGATGGTCGTTCTGTACTCTGTGCAGCTGGTGAGATCCCAGCTTCCTGATTTGTCACCTGCAGTGATGGAACAGTTTCACTAGTTGTTCATATATGCCCACGGTGGTGCCGGTATATTCGATCATTCATCTCTACCGTGTACAATCGCATGACAACTGCTCTATGCATGTCCTAAGTTTCCATGCGAGCTAACTTTTGTTGAAGGTTTGCACCCTGATTGGCCCTCCAATGCTCAACTCCGGCAGTGGTTTGGCAGTTTTGTCAAAATGAACTCTGGCTTTTTGCTGTTTCATCTTGACTTTTTTCACTCACGCCTGTTACTACTTCTGGTTTCAGTAGCTTTTTTGCTGTTGGAAGAATAGTTTCAGTGTGATGTGACATTGGTCTTTGGACTGGACTAGTTTCCATGCCTTCAGTGCACTAGATTTGTTCCATTTCTTGATGATTCCTTTGGCAATTTTTACTGCTGCCTCAGCCTTTCCATTTGACTGGGGATAGTGTGGAGATGATGTGTCGTGTTGAATTCCCGAACCCTTTGTGAAGTGGCTGAATTCTTCACTCGTGAGTTCATGAATCATTGCAATCTTTGGAATACCATAACGGCTGAAGTGTCTTTTTTTCATTCGTTCATGGGACGTGGGTATTGCTGGCTAGGCAAGCATTTATTGCCCCTCCCTAATTTCCCTAATGATCAGATATACCGACGCAATCGCAGGCATATATGAACAACTAGCGAAAACTGCTCCGAAGGTGGCGGCCAGCTGCCTTCTTGAACTGCTGCAGCCCATGTGGTGTAGGCATACCCACAGTGCTGTTTGGGAGGGAGTTCCAGGATTTTGGCCCACTGACAGGCATTCTACTATCTCTCCCGTCATCACTGAAGTCAGCTGGTCTAATTCCCAGTAATTAGAATAGTAGTCTACAGTGACAAGGTATTCAGTTCCTGCTACTCCTGGTTTCATCCATGGTTTGTCTGCATGTCATGTGTCATCAGCAGTTCTCCAGCTTGCTAAGCTTGGTACTCATTACAAGCACCGCACTGGCTGATGTAGTCTTTAATTTCATTGTTTGACGCGTAGAGCACTTCTCTTGCCTTCCTCAGACTCAATTCAATTCCTTGATGTCTTGCATGGATGTGCTTCAGCATCTCTCCTCTCATCTCCTTAGGAATGATGACTCTATTTCCTTTGTACAAGATGCCATCTTGGGCTGTCAATTCGCCTCGGTATGCCCAATATGCTCTTGTGGCCACAGGTGTGTCCTCGATGCTCTCAGGCTATTCTTTCACCTTGTTGGGCAGTTCACTTGATTTGAGCAAGGCACTTGTCTGCCAGGTTCTATGCCTCTGCTGGGTTGATGACTTCCAGAAGCTGCTGCTGGTGAGCTGCTGCTTCACATTGAATCTGGAAGATTTCACATTCTGTTGTAGTATCCTCAACTTTGTGCATGGGGAGTGCTACTCTCAACAGCACGTCAATGATGTGCATCTGTTTTCCTTGCTTGGATGTCATGTCCAGATGATGTCTCTGGAAACGAAGTAACTTTCTTTGCAGTCGTTTTGAAGCAGATAGTAGCGGTTTGAGAAAAATGCTTTGAAGAGGGTTGTGATCAGAATCCACCATTATGTTGTCTCCCCCAAGCAGGTATTGATGGAAAAGCTCACAAGCAGAAACAATAGCCAGATCTTTCTCGATCTGAGCGTGGTGGTGTTCTGTTTGTGTTAACGCCCTGGATGTAAATGCAACTGGCTGTCCTTGCAGCATTAGACCCGTCTCACCGGTGTCATACTGCTAGGTGACTTCATCATTAACCTCACAGTACTTCAGTACTGGTGTTGTCATCAATAGATGTTTGATTTTAGTGAACGCTGCTTCTTGTTCTGTCCCCCAGTGCCACTGCACCTCCTTGGTAGGGAGTTCACGTGATGGTTTACAATCTGATGACAAATTAGGCAAGGATGTTGCCAAATAGTTCATGAATCCAACAAATTGTTGCATTGCTTTCACATCTGTTGTTCGCTGCTACAGCTCTCACCTTGTCAGGATCCAGGTGAAGACTTATTTCTGTCAGTACATGACCTATGGACTTGACTTCAGGCATCTTCAACTGCAAATTTTTCTTCTTCAGCCTCAGGATCATCTGACGAGTTCTCTCCAGCGGTCGTATCAAATTCTGATCATGATCAGCTATGGCTTCTTCCACTGTGTCTCCACATCCATAGACGGGGAGATCATCCAATATGGCTTCCACTCCGGAAAGTTCACTGACTACCTTATGCTGTCTGCGTTGATACTCTTCCATGGTGGAATTTGAATTTTTAAAAAATCTGCAATTAAAAATGTCTAATGATAACCATGACATCGTTTAAAACTCAGCAGGTCTGGCAGCATCAGCAGAGAAGAAAAGAGTTGACGTTTCGAGTCCTCATGACCCTTCAACAGAACTGAGTGAATCCAAGGAAGGGGTGAAATATAAGCTGGTTTAAGGTGTGGGGGTGGGGGGGGGGGCGGTGGGGGGTGCGGTTTGGGTTGGGGGGAGAGAAGTGGAGGGGGTTGGTGTGGTTGTAGGGACAAACAAGCAGTGATAGAAGCAGATCATCAAAAGATTTCAGAGACAACAGAACAAAAGAACACATAGGTGTTAAAGTTGGTGATATTATCTAAACAAATTTGCTATACCTTGAGTGCCCTACCATCCATTCTTAATTAGCCCCCTCCACTTCTCTCCCCCCACCCAAACCCCACCACCACACCCCCACAACCTTAAACCAGCTTATATTTCACCCCTTCCTTGGATTCACTCAGTTCTGTTGAAGGGTCATGAGGACTCGAAATGTCAACTCTTTTCTTCTCCGCCGATGCTGCCAGACCTGCTGAGTTTTTCCAGGTAATTCTGTTTTTGTTTTAGATTTCCAGCATCCACAGTTTTTTTGTTTTTATAACCATGACATCATTGTTGATTGTCATAATAACCCATCTTATTCACTGATGCCCTTTAAGGAAGGAAATCTACTGTTCTCACCTGCTCTGGCCTACATATGACTCCAGACAAGGTAAGAATTAAAAAGAATGCCTCCTGAACAAGAGCAATTAGGGATGGGCAATAAATGCTGGCTTAGCCAGTGACCCCGCATTCATTGAATGAATAAAAAAAAATCCTTTGATGGTTGGTATGGGGTAGTGAGATTTTGTTATTTAGATTCATTAGGCCTAAGCATGGTTCCCCATGCTGGTAACCCAGTCTGTAGGAGTTGTCACTTTCTTGATAACTCCCTTCTTTTCCAGCTCTTCTATCTTGTTTTTTAGGCTAGAATTGAGGGCAGCTGGAACTCTTCTTGGCAGATGCTGAATTGGTCTTACAATCTCATCTACTTCTGGATGATATTCTCCAGGTAGACATCCAAAGCCCTGTAAACCCTACCTTTGTAGGATCTGTTCAGTGGTCAGTGGTTTAGTGCGCTATGACACATTGTAAGTCTCTTTTGGCACGTTCAGGGTTACCAGTCCAAGCTTTAGACTTGCCTCAGCTGAAATGAGTGAATGTTTGTGGATGTGGTGCCAATCAAGCAGGCTGCTTTGTCCTGGATGGTGTCGAGCTTCTTGGGCATTGTGGGAGTGTTGCCAATGAAGCAATGGTGACTCTGGTGAGGTGGGAAGTGGTGAGACAAGGTGCTGGGTTTGGCCATGGGCTTGTGTGCTATTCAGATGGATCACTGCAGAAGAACAATGTGCCGATGGATAAATGAACCTGGGCCTCCAGTATTCTGAGATTGGCTCCTTTTATCTTGGATTCTACTTTGGTATTTTGTTAGGAGACAGATTGTAGATATCCTTTGATATCTGCTTAACCCTTGTTTACTAGTACTACATCTAATCATGTTACAGAGTAGGCATGATTCCAACCTCTCTCTGTCTTTCTCTCTCTCTTGAGTCTAACACATGCCTGACTGATATCAGTGGCACATCATCTACATTATACATTAGCATATCCTATCTGTTAATCCTTTATACTACATTTTTGCCCCGCCCCAAGTATACTTATCTATTTTCAACAAGAGCACAAAACTATATCTTTAACTATTTACAGTGCATTTCTGCAACTCCCTTTTTACAAATACAGATCCTCACCAACTCCAACTCTTCCCCACCCCAAGTCACAGTCCTGAGGGATTCAAATCTCCCACAGTATTCTCAGCCCTCAGGGAAGGCAGCTTGGAGACATGAGGGCTTTCTCCTGCATCTGATAGGGCATTATCATCTGCAGAATAGGGCAACACTTTAGCATCATTACTATCAGCATTGCTAGGAAGCTGAGTGTAGGTTGCAAGATAACTGAGCTGCAAGGACAATGAAGACTCTGCAATAAAAGAGTGATCCAAAAGAGAAGACTGAAGAGAATGGACCCTTGGAACCAGAAGAGAAGATCTCGGGACATTTGGAGGGCTTGTTTCTCCTTCGAAGCACACAGGGAAAGAACTTGAGAAGATAAATTACCTTCAGCTCCAGGGAAGACTATCACAGCTGTAACCTCAGCTGTTGTATCAAAGATTGAAAAGGCATTGAAGATCTGGGATTTCAATGAACTCAGACGATGAAGGGAAAAATAACCAACTTTCTGTAAGCCTGTCAGGAAAACAGGAAGAAATAATTTGCCAATGGTTTTCCAGGAGGCCCGTCTACTTCCTATAGGCAGTGGTAAGAGAGTCACACTTCTCCTGTACAAGGTTATTCTGTGGGCAAAGGGAAGAATTACTGAGGATATAGAGACAAGACAGCCTCACCTTCTGTAATCAGAGGAATTTCCTTTGGACAATCAACTTGAGGACAAGGTTGCTGTACAGGATCCTGCAGCTTTAGTGCTGACCCTCCAGCTCCAGAGAAGACTTTCAGCCTGGGACTGAAGCATGGGTGCCAATTGATTTTTGGAATGTGGGCATCACTGGCTGGGCCAGCATTTATTGCACTTAATATACAACCACCATGGTGTGGGGGCCTGGAGTCACATCTAGTGTAGGCCAGACCAGGCAAGGATGGCCGATTTCCTTCCCTAAATACTTTAGTGGGTTTTCACAGCAGTCAGCAATGATCATCATCAGACTTTTAATTCCTGCCATGGTAGGAATTGAGCCTGGATCCCCCAGAGCATTACCCTGGGTCTGTGGAATACTAGTCCAGTGACAATACCACTATATCACTGCCTCCCTACATGGAAGGTACCAGCTCTTTAGCAGTGTGATCTTAAGGCGCATCCATCAATAGGAAAGATGAATCCTCTGCCAGGACCTGAAACTCCAGGAGATCACTCAGTACTGCCGGGGATTCTTCCTCATCAATCTCCAGCAAGAGCCAATCCAGATCCAGCAGGTCTTCATGGGGATGGTCACCATCTGTATCTGCCACCTCTGGTTTTACTTCATGAAGAACTGAAGGATTCATAACTTCAATCTCTGCCTGGGGCCTCGTGGGTGGTGTCTCTGTAAAAGAAAGGAACATGCTGCTGAGTGTATAAACTTCCTCAGCTTCTGAAGGATGAATTTCCACTGCTTCTAAAGAAAAGGATGATAAATGTTGCTGGGAAGACAGTGAGCCGTTCAAACGATCAGCATCATCTGGCTTTTGTAGGATTCCTAGAAGTATGTCAACATCACCCCTCAATAGTTATGTACGTTGAGTGTGAAGAACACAGAGTGAATCAATCATCTGTCACCCCTTCTAGCTAAGAGGAGCAATAATCCTGCCTTTGATTGGAAGGTCTGTGCTGCCTGGACATTGTAACTTGATGTTTGATGGATGAATGGTCATTGGTTGAGGCCAGTCAAGGTCATTGGCCAATATTTTAACAGTAGAGCCAATATCAATTTTAAAAGTGGGATTGAGGCCTTAGACTTGGACTGTAACTGTCCAGTAGTCGGGATTAAGACTATTGACTTCCCCGAGAAACTCTCTACATTTGTCTTGTTTTTGATTCCCCATTCCTTGGATGGTGTGTGTTTCATAAATATTTACTGGTCTACGACTTCAATTAAAATTGTTGGATTTGCAGAAGTGTTTGAAATGTCCAGTTTTGATGCACTGGAAGCATTCTGCGCCCCCTGCTGGGCAATCCGGGCATCTATGTTGGGTTTTCACAACACAGCGCAGGCATCTCAAAATGGCTGCCTATGTGGAATTTCCTACTCTTTTTCCTGGACTGGCGGGCTTTCTTGTGGGTGGAGTTGCTGCCCATGGGCCTACACAGTCAATGGAGTCATGTGAAGCCTTGGAGTCTCCCCGAATTGGAGCCCAATTAAATGCTCAAAGTTCGGCCTGCCTCGCATACTGGACTGCTTGTTCAGTAAGATCATCTTTGGTGTGTAGAAAGCCAGAGACTTTTTCATCCAGGACACCCACGACTAGGCAATTACAGACTAGCTCATCCTTCAGTGCCCCATATTTGTAAGGACTAGCTAGGTGATATAGGTCAGTTACAAATAATTAAATTGATTTTCCAATTCGTTGCAACTGCCAGTTAAAATGTGCTAATTTAATTACTAAGTTTCGCTTTGGGCTAAAATAAGTATGAAACGCTTGAAGAATAGTCTCAAAGTCCGCGGTGGACTCCTCCACACCCTGCCTTAGGAGAATGTCATCTGCTACTGGACCTACTGCATAAAGAAAGGTACTGATCTTTAGAGTGAAGACCTAATGCTGCTTATTACCGGAGAAAACAGCTTTTCCATAACTCTCTGTGTCCTCTCTGTGGGCCCTCAAGGCAGTCAAGTGTGTAGGATAGGGACAGGAACTGCTCACCAGGGTCGATCATCGTTACCTCTCTCCAGTGTGCCTCTTCCTTCTGCCGATTTGCTATGAATCAACATCAAGGTTTTCTTCACTTTGTGGTTCCTTTGATAACACCAATGTGTTTTGAACATTGATGTGTCCATTGCTGTGTAAAGCTAAACACAGAACCACAATCCAAGAGACCCTCACTGGGACAAACACAATCTGAGAGACCCTCACTGGCGCGGGGCTCATTAAATATATTTCAATGCCAGCTTATCACTGTAAAATTCTGGCCATAGAGATAGAGGGAGAGAGAGAAAAACAGAGAGAAAGGCAGTGATAGAGAGACAGAGACAGTGGATAGAGACAGAGAGAGAGAAGAGAGCTGACAGAAAGACACAGACAGGGAGAGAAGACAGACAGAGACAGAAAGAGAGAGAGAGAGATAGAGGCAGATAGAGAGAGAGAGAGAGCGCTGACAGAAAGACACAAGAAGAGAGAGAGAGACAAAGAGGCAGTGAGGCAGAGATAGGGAGACAGAGAGAAACAGTGGGAGGAAGAGAAAGAGAGACCGAGAGAGAGCCAGAGATAGAGGTGGAGAGAGACAGAGACAAAGAGAGAGAAGCAGATAGAGAGAAAGAAGGAGACAGAGTGGAAGATAGAGAAATGGTGAGAGAGAGAGAGAGAGAGAGACGGAGAGAGAGGGAGAGAAAGAGAGAGAGAGACAGGCAGACACAGACAAAGAGAGAGAGACAGATAGAGAGAAAGAAGGAGACAGAGACAATGATAAAGAAATTTTGAGAGAGAGTTGGGGAGAGAGAGAGGGAGAGAGGGAGAGAGAAACAGAGACCAGAAAATTTGGTTTCGCATTTTTGGTGGTATGTGTACTATTTTGGGTGCAAAATGGCACCTTGCAGTGTGTGTGCACTTCTGGTGCAGTTACAGTAAACAGCATCTTTGTGAACCAATTAACACGAGTGTTAGGGTATATGCTGGATGTTTGCAGAGGAGGCAGGTCGTGACATCAGTCAGGGAGTAACTGATTGAGTCTGGTGGTGCTATCTTGGACATCATTGTTCTAATAGCCTCTCTTAACCTTGCATAGATGAACTGTGAGTTCAGCAGCAGGAATGGCCTCCAACAGTGAGATCATTAAATACTTTCAGGTTAGTTGCTGATTGATTTCTCCTGGCTGTTGTTGAATTGATAGGACTGTTAGCTGGTGTATAACACTATTTAAAGTTGGTGATGTTTGTAGGGGCTCATAGTGCACACGTTCTTTTGTTTGGACTGCAAAAGTTGTAGTCAGTCTGCTTGCTCCCTGATTTCAGTACAATTGTTACTACCTCACTTGAGAGCGAGCAGAGGTAACATAGAGGAGGACAAGCTGTTAGAAGAGGGAGGAGGATGAGTAGAAGGAGGAGGAAGGGCTCTCAGCAGGAGGTCATGTCTGTCTCAGGCAAAATTCTATTCCTCATTTCAGCATGGAGCAGTATGGCACTTGTTGAAATCTTCCACCTCTTGTAAGCAGAGCTGCAGCCCAAGTGCAGGACATGGCTGACACTGGCAGGGGCTGAGAACATGACCGTGGCCATGGACATCTGGAATCCTTCCAGGTGGGAGCAAGCGACACCTTTAACATCTCCCAGTCCTCTGCTGATTTAGGGAGGCGACTGATGCACATTACACCTGGAGAGAGGAATACATTACATTGTCTCTGGCTAGAGAGAAGCAGGTACGAGTGTGTATGTGACTTTACCAGGATAGTGGGCTCCCCCATGGTGCAGCATGCCTCTGTAAAGGCTCTGTGGCATCGCGAGTTCCTCATTGCAATGTAAAAACATACCTGGTAAAGGCTTCCACTCCGTGAATGTGCAGTTGTTGTGTGACTATGCACAGCACATCAAGTAGGTCTATGTCCGATATCCAGGCAGCAGTTACGATGCTTCTATTCTGTGCCAATGTGCTTAACAACAGTGGGCAGAATAATACAGGGGAGGTTGGATGGCCATGCCCACCGCCCCCCACCTCAGAAACCACGCCGACCTGCTCCATGCCAACCTGCCCCACAGCTATAAAGCACTGTGGGGCAGAATAATGAGGGCCATGCGTGTTGCACCCCCTGTCATTGGGGTGGGAGGCTTGCCCTCTGGAGCTACCAGCTGATCAATTGGCCGGCAGCTCCAACAGCCCTGGCAGTGCCAGGAAGGTGTCACTGGCAGCTGTCGGGACTATAGGAAAAAAGGAAGGCAAAGGTCCATGGATCCCCGAACCTCTCCAGGTGCTGGGCCAGGAGTGTTTGGGTAGGTTAGGCAGAGCGGAGTTGACAGGAGGAGTGGTGATGGTGTGGGGGTGGGGGGTTGAAGGAGGGAGTGTTAGGAAGGAAGGCAGTTTCAACCTAAGGGTGGTGGGGGGGGTACTGCCCCATGATTGGCCAAGGACACCCTCCCAAAGAGCAAACCGCCCCCCCTTCCTTTCTGCCCTTTCAATATTTAAGGTTAAAAACGGGCTTCCTGCTCCCACCCAGCTGCCCACACCAAATGCTTCATAGCGTGGGCAGCGCATTATTCAGGGTCAGTTGGCTTGATAACAGGCCTAATCGACCCTTAATTAATCACATAAATATGGCGGGCGGGCTGCCAATTTTGGCACCTGCCCACCCCACCCCCGCATTATGGGGGAGAGCTCATGGGTGGGCGAGATGGTGCTGTGATGGGTGCCCACCCCATTTTATGTGCCCCCCTACATAGGAAATCCACCCCCCCTCCCCCCCCCACCAACCAGGGGCACGTAAAATTCAGGCCAGTAGTTTAGCCATCCGGTCAAACCTATTGGCTGTTGAGCAACAAGGCCCTCCACTGACCACCTGGCTCATGGCTTCAATCTGCAACCTAGGTACTCAAGCCCATGTTGTAAAGTGTGGGCTTCCAGCTCTGTGCCAAGCTCAGTGCCAAGTTGGAGCTGAACCCCTCCATGTTCCTTGGCAGTGCCAGCAGGCTTTTTGAGATGAAGGTCCAATCAAATCATTCCTGGAATGAAGGGATTATCGTGTGAAGAAAAGTTGAACAGGTTGTGCCCATACCCATTGGAGTTTAGAGGAATGAGAGGTGATCTTATTGAAACTAAAGCGTGGTAGCTAAATTTGCAGATGACACAAAGATAGGTAGGAAAGTATGTTGTGAAGAAGACATAAGGAGTTTGCAGACGGATATAGATAGGTTGAGTGAGTGGGCAAAAATCTGGCAGCTGGAGTATGACGTGGGAAAATGTGAAGTTGTTCACTTTGGCAGGAAGAATAAAAAAGCAGAGTGTTACTTAAAGGGAGAACGACTGCAGAATTCTGAGGTGCAGAGGGATCTAGATGTTCTACTGCATGAGTTACAAAATGTTAATATGCAGGTACAGCCAGTAATCAAGAAGGCTGATGGAATGCTATCCCACTACGAGAGGAATTGAACATAAAAGTAAGGATTTTATGCTTCCGTTGTACAGGGCATTGGTGAGACCACATCTCAAACACTGTGTGCAGGTTTGGTCTCCTTATTTAAGGAAGGATGTAAATGCATTGGAGGCGGTTCAGAGGAGGTTTACTAGGTTGATACCTGGAATGAGTGGGTTGTCTTATGAGGAAAGGTTGGACAGACTGGGCTTGTTTCCACTGGAGTTTAGAAGAGGGAGGGGGGATTTGGTTGAAGTTTACAAGATCCTGAACGGCCTTGACAAGGTGGACATGGAAAGGATGTTTCCTTTTGTGGGTGAGTCCAGAACTAGGGGACACTGATTTAAAATAGGGGTCAACCTTATAGGACAGAGATGAGGATAATTTATTCTGTCTGAGGGTTGAGCGACTTTGGAACTCTCTGCCTCAGAAGGTGGTGGAGGTGGGGTCATAGAATATTTTTAAGGCAGAGTTAGATAGATTCTTGTTAGGCAAAGGAATCAAAGGTTATCGGTGGTAGATGCAAATGTGAAATCGAAACACAAGCAGATCAGCCATGATCTTATTGAATGGCGGAGCAGGTTCAAGGGGCACAATGGCCCACTTCTGCTCCTATTTCGTAAGTTCAAAACGTATAGAATCCTGAGGGGACTTTATAGAGTGGGTACTGGGAGGATGTTTCCTCTTGTGGGGGAGACTAGGACTAGGGGACACAGTTTAAAAATAAGATATTTCCCTTTTAAGACAGAGATGAGGAGAATTTTTTTCTCAGAGGGTCCTTCGTCTGTGGAACCCTCTTCCCCAGAGAGCAGCGGAGGTTGGATCCTTGGAAAGTGGAGCTGAGACCACAACCAGATCAGCCATAACCCTTTTGAATGGTGGAACAGACACAAAGGGCTGAAGGGCCTGCTCCAGTTCCTGAGTCCTAAGTTCTGGTAGGCTTGACAATGCACCATGTGTTTCATTGTGTGTGCCCATCAGTCTTATTCTGTATGCCACCCCATCGATTTCCTCTTCTGAGTCCTCTGTGCTGTCATGAAGAGATAGTAATGTCTATAATGTTAATGTAAATTATTTTTAAATTGGAATTCTAGTAGGGTCTGTGTCTATCTGTGTGTCTATACGTTTGTCTTAATTGGATTAAAGCCAGCTAGTCTGGGTGCTTTGATGTATAGTACTTTTATCTAATTAACATCTCAAAACTAAGAAGGAAAAGGTAAAGTATAAATTTGCATTTGTTGAAGAAAGCATTCAAGAGTGGGAGTAAAATCTTGCACCTAACTGTGAGATTCAAGCAATGTGTTTATATTACTAATAAAATTGGTGGAATGAAAGGATTATTGTTAGGAGAGGTAAAATTTAAAAAAAACCTAGTAATACAATGAAAAATTTACATTCAAAGGGGAAGCTGGATATAAACAGAAAGGAGGTTGTGTGTGAGAGTCAGAGGCATTTAAGCTCTAACCAGCCTGTAAGCCTAGGACTGTGTCTGCAAAAAAAAAAACCAAATTGCAAGGAACCTGATTTTGAATTTGTATGGTGCCATTTAAGTAACACTCTGCTTTTTTATTCTTCCTGCCAAAGTAAACAACTTCACATTTTCCCATACTCCATCTGCCAGATTTTTGCCCACTCACTCAACCTATCTATATCCGTCTGCAAACTCCTTATGTCTTCTTCACAATAAACTTTCCTACCTATCTTTGTGTTTTGCCTGTGCTTTGCCTGGTGTCTGTTTAAAGTCTATGAGTTATTGTTGTCTTGGGGAAGATTTACTTGGGAATGATTAATTTGACGATTTGTTTAATGTTATTATGGTAGTAATTTGTAGACATGTGTATTATTTAATTTATTGTTAAATTAATAAATGTTTAACTTAGTTTTATATAAAGATTCTCTTAAGGCTTGGTGGTTTTATTCCTGAATTCAGAGCTGCATCTCAAACATACCAATTGAAAATATAGGTTATGACAGTAATTCAAGTTTCCCTCTTGGATTTAAATAGCACAGCCTTTACCAACTGCTGTGTCATAACAGTGCAGCCTTACCCTCCAGACAGCTGGCACCTGCACTACCCTTGCCTGCTGCCCTGGCTGCCAGCCACTTATGCCTGATAAATCACCATCTGCAGATGCTGCTTCTAAGCTGCTGTCTAACGGCAGTTCAATTCTATGAGGAAAATGGGATGTGAGAGGAGGGTCAGGTATGAAGACGCCATCACCTTCTCTTGTTTCAATCCTGCCACTGGCCACAGTCTCAGCACTGGGTGCTCCAGTGATGGTGTAGCTATGCTTGACCCCCACGGAATTTCACCTACTATCCCTGGTTGTACACCAGCTTGCCCTGCAAGAGAGAGGGAAGTGCGTCAATGGGTGTGGTACAATGTACAGACATATGTGGTTATCAAGGTTGAATGTGTGTGCGAGCTGAGAGCTGTGGGTGTGAGGCTTGGGGCAATGCTGAGTATATTTAAGAAGGGGACACAGAACCAGTCCCGGAACCAGTCAGCTTAACGAGGGTGGTAGGAAAAATAATGGAATCCTTACTAAAGAAGGGAATAGAAGAAGAGCTAGAAATTGGAGATATAATAATGAATAGTCAGCATGGATTTTGAAAGGGAAAATCTTGCTTAACCAACCTTATTGAATGTTTTGGGAATAGACAATGGTAATGTAATCGATGTAATTTATGTGGATTTTCGAAAGGCATTTGATAATATATCCCACAATAGATTAATGATTAAGGTCAGAAGTCAGGTGGACAAGTGGGGGAACGGATTGCTTGCTGGCTTCGAGACAGAAAGCAGCAAGTAGAGGTAAAGTGTAATTATTCAGGAGGTGTGAAGTCATGTTCCACAAGGCTCAGTGCTGGCACCACTGCTGTTCACAATCTACACTAATCATTTGGATTTTGGAATCAGAAACACTCACTCACTTTTCCAGAACTGCTTTATCCAAGTCGGAGCCTATCCTGACAGGCAATTGGCAGGGTACACCCAGGGCCGGCCACCGGTCCATCACAGGGAACACAAATACACGCAGACACAGAGGGACAATTTACCATAGCCAATCTACTAACCAGCACGTCTTTGGATGGTGATAGGGAGCCGTAGCATCCGGCAGAAGCCCATGTGGACATGGGGAGAAGGTGCAAACGTCACACAGACAGACACCCGAGGTCAGAATCGAACCAGGGCCCCTGGAGTTTCTCAATTTCTCAATTTGCAAATGGTACCAAGTTTGGGGAATTGTCAACACTGAGGAGGGCAACACCATTACTGTGGGACATTAATAAAACCTATGGAACGGGCAAATTACAGGCAAATGAAGTTCAACGCAGATAAATGTGAGGGAGTACATTTTGGTAGGAAGAACAGGGAGGTCACTTATTACTTAGAAGGTGAGAGTCCGGGTGGGGTAGAGGAACAAGGGGATCTTGGAGTGCAAACATATCAAACACTAAAAGTTAAACCACAGATTAGCAAGGTTCCAAAAACACAAACTGAACACAAAGCTTTATTTCTAGAGGGATAGAAGAGATAAGTAGGGAGCTTATGTTATATCTGTATCGAAGCTTGGTTAGACCACACTTGGAGTGCTGCGTACAGTTCTGGTCACCATTTTATAAAAAGGATATAGAGACAATCGAGAAGGTGCAGAGAAGATTTACAAAGACAATACCAGAAACGAGTGGGTATGCTATCAACAAACTGGAGTTACCATTGACCAGAAACTGAACTGGACTAGCCATATAAATACCGAGGCTACAAGAGCAGGTCAGAGGCTGGGAATCCTGCAGAGAGTAACTCACCTCCTGATTCCCCAAAGTCTGTCCATCACCTACAAGGCACAAGTCAGGAGTGTGATGGAATAATCTCCACTTGCCTGGTTGAGTGCAGCTCCAACAATGCTCAAGAAGCTCCAGGACAAAGCAGCCCACTTGATTGACACCCCATCCACAAGCTTTCACTCCATCTACCACTGACGCACAGTGGAAGCAGTGTGTACCATCCACAAAATGCACTGCAGTTCTCTCTCCCAAATCAACATGTCCAGCATCGAGGAGCTAATCACTCAATACCATCTTAACTGGACTGGGCATGTCTTTCGTGTGCCTGACACCAGACTCCCAAAGCAACTGCTCCACCCAGAACTCGGTTGTGGCAGGAGACCCCCAGGGGGACAGCAGAATGCTTTAGGGATGTCCTCAAAGTGACCCTGAAGAGGTCAACCGGACCTGCTGACTCATGGGAGACCTGGTTTGTGACCAACTGAAATGGAGATTCATTCAGGAAGGCACTGAACACATCAAGAGACTTTGTCGGGAATGTGCAGAGGTGAAGTCGAGGTATCAGAGAGAGCGTACAAGCTGACAAACAACCCATCCATCCAACCCTTCAAGTACCAGTGGGTGGCTGAGTCTGCAGATCCCACATTGGACTTATCAGCCATCGCAGAGCTCATCGAACCGGAGAGGAAGCAGATCATCCTTGCTCCCGAGGGACTGCCTGAGAAGAGGAAGAGGGATGCATCTAAAGGGAAGCTAGACAGACATATGAGGAAGAATGGAATAGATGGTTAAGATTGTAGATGGGTAGGGGTTATAAATACCAGTGTGGACTGGCTGGGCTGAATGGCTTGTTTCTCTGCCGTATATCCTATGTAAGGTGTGTGAGGGTGAGGTGAAACAATGTAGGTGGTACATGAGTTGTGATTGCTAGAGATTGGTGTTCAGGGTGACATAGAGTGAGCAGTGGAATAGGCTAGCGGGGCACCTGATGGAATGAGGTATTTGAAGACCCATTGTCTTACTTTGACAATTTGTGTGAGGTTATTGAGCTTCTTTCGGTATGGTATCCAGGTCCTCGGGGCTACACTCATTGACCGTGACGGCTATCCGCTTCCACTGCCCTCGCAGTGTCTATCTGCCTGGAGGCTCTCTTGCTCCCCTGTGGGGATAAAGGACCTCCCTACTCCTATCCACTCCCTGCACCAAGGCCTCACTGCAGAGAACTTTGGAGCCTGCTCTCTGCCTTGTTGTACCATTCCCAGGTCCTTGCCAGGTCCAAGTCATTTCTGCAATGAATTCCAACACTAGCCGCAATGCAGCTTACCTTTAAGAGGTGCAGGCTTGATTTAAGTAATAGACGTAGTAACCCCCATGGGATCTTAATTTTATTAATTAATTTCTTTGGCAGTCTCTTCTTGGCCTCCACCTATCATTGGCCCCTTATCAAGCTCTCCTGTCCCACCCCCTTCTACCAGCTTACATTTAATCTCATTTCCATATGTCTTAGTTCTGATGAAGGGCCATACGGACTCGAAACGTCAACTGTATCCCTCTCTGCAGATGCTGTCAGACCTGCTGAGTTTTTCCAGATATTTTTGTTTTTATTCATGGAATCTTAAACCTGCAGCTCCCGGACAGTCTAACCCACCATGGCAACATCCACTACCATCTCCAGCCAGTTTACAGCCAGGCTTATATCCCACTTGAACCTAGTTTACACCCTGTTTACACCACCCAGGGGAGACAGTGGCATAGTGATAATGTCACTGGACTGGTAATCCAAAGGCCCAGGCTATTCGCCTGGGGACATGGGTTCAAATCCCACCACAGCAGCTGGTGGAATTTGAATTGAATTGAAAACTGGCATCAGTAATGGTATCTATGAAACCACTGTCATAGAAATCCATCTGGTTCACAAATGCCCTTTAGAGAAGGAAATTTGCCAGTCTGGCCTACATGTGACTCCAGACCCACAGCAATGTGATTGGCTCTTAACTGCCCCTCTGAAATGGCTGAGCTCAGCAATTAGGGATGGGCAGCAAAAGTGGGTGAGGCCCACATCCCAGGAAAGAATGAGATCAAATCTCTCTTTGTTCTTGCATCTCAGCTAAACTGTGCCATTCAGCTAGTATTGACTGTCATTCCTGCAACTCTCATTGGCCATTTGTCCAGATTGTCCACTCCCTCTTGAAAATAACAACTTTATATGGCACCTTTAATGTAATAAGATTCCAAACGTGCTTTGCAAAGATATTATAAAGTGAAACATGACGTTGAGCTACATAAGGAGATATTAGGAAGGATGAGCAAAAGCTTGGTCCAAGGGGTTGGATTTAAGGGGCGTATTAAAGGAGGGAAGAGAGGTGAAGAGGTTTAGGAGGGGTGGGGTGGGGGGGGGGGCTAGTTTCAGAGCTTGGGACCCAGGCAGCTGAAATTGTGGCCACCAATAGTGGAGCGACTAAAATCGGCGGAAGCTCAAGGTGCAAGAGTTAGATGAGCGCAGAGATCTCGGAGGGTTGTGGGGGCTGGAAGAGATTACAGAGGTAGGGAGGGGCGAGGCCATGGAGAGATTTGAAAACAATTGTGAGAATTTGAAAACAAAGACATTGCTTGGCTGAAAGCCAATTTTGGCCAGTGAGCACAGGGGTTATAGGGGAATGGGACTTGGTCCGAGATAAGGCATGGGCATAGTGTTGGCTGAGCTCAAGTTTATGGAGGGTAGAATGTGGGAGATCAGCCAGAAGTGCATTGGAATAGTCAAGTCCAGAGGTAACAAAGCATGAATGAGAGTTTCCACAGCTGAGGTAAGGCAGAGACAGGGAATGTGACAGTGGTGAAAATAAGGGGCCTTAGTTGATGTTGTGAATATTGGATCAGGAGCTCATTTCAGGGTCAAATGTGACACCATGGTTTCAAACAACCTTAATTATTCTCAGCAGTTGCCAGGGAGAGGAATGGAGGCAGTGGCTTGGGAACAGAGTTTGGAGTGGGGACCAAAGACAATGGCCTTAGTCTTTCCAATATCTAATGGGAGGAAATCTCTGCTCATCCTGTACTGGATGTCAGATAGGCAGTCAGATAATTTAGAGAGAGCGAAGGAGTCGAGAGAGGTGGAGGTGAGGGAGAGCTAGGAGTTGTCATTGGACATGTCAAAATTAACACTGTGCTTTTGGATGATGTTGCCAAGGGGCAGCATGTAGCTAAGGAATTGGATGGGACCAAGGATAGATCCCTGGGGGAGTTCCAGAGGTAACAGTGCACAAGCGGGAAGAGAAGCCATTGTGAGTGATTCTCTGCCTATGATTAGATGTATAAGAATGGAACCAGGTGAGAACATTCCCACCCAGCTGGATAACAGCAGAGAGGTGTTGGAGGAGGATGGTGTGGTCAACTGTGTCAAAGGCTGCAGAAATATCTTGCAGAACGAGCAGGGAAAGCTTCCCTTTGTCACAGTCACACAGGATATCGTTTATGACTTTGATAAAAGCCTTTTCAGTACATTAACCAGGGTGCAAACTGATGGGAAGGATTAAAACCTGAAGCTGAGGGAAATATGGGAACAAATTTCGGGATTTGGGAGGTGACAACACGTTCAAAGACTTTGGCGAGGAAAGGGAGGCTGGAGATTGAACAGGTCGTTGCTAGGATGGCGGGTCAAGGGTTGCCTTTTTGAGGAGAGGAGTGTGGATGGCAGATCTAAAGGGAAGAGGGAAGTTTGGCCAATTGGGCTTGTGAGGAAGGGCTGCAGCTGATTGGATGGTCCCGACCTTAGCGAGAAACATACACTTATCGTTATAAGTGAGGGTGAAGGGGACAAGGGAGAGGGGTTTAAGAAGATGGCTAGCGGTAGGCAAACAGAAAGCTGGGTTTATCTTTCCATTCCAGGATGGTCCCTGAATAGTGAGCAGTTTTAGCAGACGAGAGCAGGACCTGATAGTGATTTATGTGGTCTAGCCAGTTCTGGCAGCAAAAGGCAAAACAAACTGTTCGCCATATTCTCTCATCTCCTACATTTAAGGGAACAGCAATGAGGCCCCTACTAGCAGGAATGGCCAGGGCGAGAACTCACTGTTTGCCACTTTTCCAATTTTCATATCCATTTGAAATTGTACACTGAACGCTCCAGCCCATTACTGTACATCCCAGTGGTCCTTGTACCGAACCTTGGGGATTACCACTGTTATCTCCTTCCAGTCTGACAAGCAGCCATTCACTACAATTCTGACCTTTAGCCCATTTTGCAACCATGCAAAGGAGGCTGGCTCTTTCGGAAGGATAAAAATTATATTTAATCAGAAGGAGGTTATTTGGCTCATCACGTGTATACTGTTCAAAGGGGTGCTATCTGGCGTCATTGAGATTTTCATTTCTTGGTCCATAGTCTCGTGCTTAAAGTACTTCAAGTGCAGATCCAAGTGATTTTCTTTTAAACCCAGAGGCTTCAACATTGACAACAAGCCTATTATGTGGCACTTTATCAAATGCTTTTTGAAAGACCATCTCCAAAGCAAGCAACAGCTGCACTGCCCTCATTCACACTCTCTTACAATATCGAAAATCTCAGCCAGTCAAGCGCAAATATAAAGGCAAAATACTGTGGGACACGGGAGATCTGAAATAAGAACAGAAAATGCTGGAAATACTCAGCAGGTTCACATAGCTGAGACGCTAACTCTGTCTCCCTCTCCACAGACGCTGTTGGACGTTTCCAACGTTTTCTGATCTCTGTCAGGCAAGCAAGCGGCTGTTAATTTTTCCTCAGATTACTGTTCCTGCAAGCGTCCCCACCACCCATGTAAAACCCACGGCCTGTAATGGCCAGATTCATCCCAGTCTCCTTTGTGAATAAGAGCCTAAAATTTGCAATCGTCTAGCACCACCTCCATATCTAAATAGCTTCTGTGCACAGCTTTGGTCTCCATATTTGAAAAAATCAAGTTATAATTTCATAAGAAGTGGTTGAGAGAAGGTCGACTCACTCCTGGGGTGATCTTATGATAAAAGCTTGAACTGGTTGGGCCTATACTCATTGGAGTTTAGAAGAATGAGAAGTCCTCCACAAACATTCACTCCCTCCACCACTGACGCACAGTAGCAGCAGTGTGTACCATCAAAAAGATGCACTGCAGCAACTCACCAAGCCTCCTTAGACAGCACCTTCCAAACCCATGGCCATTACCATCTAGAAGGACAAGGGCAGCAGACACATGGGAACACCACCACCTGGAAGTTCCCCTCCAAGCCACTCATCATCCTGACTTGGAAGTATATCGCTGTTCCCTCACTGTCGCTGGGTCAAAATCCTGGAACTCCCTCCCTAACAGTACTGTGGGTGTACCTACACCATATGGACTGCAGCGGCTCAAGAAGGCAGCTCACCACCACCTTCTCAAGGGGCAATTAGGGATGGACAATAAATGCTGACCCAGCCAGCGATACTAACATCCTGTGAATGAATAAAAAAACAGTCATCCTATTGAAACATGTAAAATTCTGAGGGGACTGGATAGGGTGGATACTGGGAGAATGTTTCCTCTCGTGGGGGAGACTAGAACTAGGGGACACAGTTTAAGGATAAGTTGGAGGTGAGGAGAATTCTTTTCGCTCTGAGGATCATTAGTCTGTGGAATTCTCTTCCCCAGAAAACAGTGGAGGCTGGGTCACTGAATTCATTCAAGGCAGAGTTAAACAGCTTTTTGATAGACAAGGGAGTCAAGGGTTATGGGGTAGTGGGGTGAGGTGGGGGGGGAGGCGGTGCAGACAGAAAAGTGGACCACAACCAGATCAGCCATGATCTTATTGAATGGTGGAGCAGGCTCGAAGGGCTGAATGGCCTACTCCTGCTCCTAAGTCCTATGTTCCTAAACAGCACTGGCACTTTACAGGCAGCAGCTTTGCTTCCCTTACAAACCTTCTGTCTGCCACCAGGGTGCATCCTATCTGTTTGGGTGACTTCACTTTAAGTACCTGCCTTCAGCCCTTCCAGTGCCTCTTGAGCAGGGAATGGGATTATCTGGATAACTTTATCAAGGAGCTGGAATAGGCCGGATGGGCTGAATAACCTCCTGGTGTGCTGTATCATATACTCCACTCCATGGAAATGCTTCAGAAGTAGCTTATCGCCTGCAAAGCGCTTTGTCACTATAAAGTACTAAAAAAAAAAGTCTCAGCTCCTTTGTTTTTATTGCCTGTGAAACTGTGGCTTATAGCTTCAGCAGTCTCTTATCATGAGATATGAGGCAATCACAAATGAGATAACTTAAACGACCTCTGATGTTTGAATCGATCTGATCATCACATTAACCCAAACTTAAAGGAAATGACACCACATCCCACCCTCCGTCCAGCTATTTAGCACCGTAGGCCCTGGTCCAGGAGGTTAGGATAGGGATCCTTGCCACTGCTTACTCCCCCACACCACCCCCCGCCCCCCGCAACCACACGCCCCCCCATCAGCACTCCACCTACCCACCCAGCCAACTTCGCTGGATGTGCGGTGTAACCTCCCTTACGCCACAGCCATGGGCCCCCGAGTCGGGGAAGGTCGGAGATTTCCGAATGATGGGGAACATCTAAATGCCAGGAACCTGCAGAGGATGGGAAGCGCTGAGCCAAAGATACAGGAGCGACAGACAGAAATCGAGAGAGTGCGACAGACATTGAGCAGTGAGAGAGATGAGAGAGGCAGTGTGTGTGAGAGAGAGACAGAAAGAGAGAAGTAGGGAAAGGGCAAAGTGACAGGGGGATAGAGAGAGAGACAGGGAGGAAGATGCAGAGAGAATAGAGACAGAGAAAGACAGAGAGGGGCAGAAAGGTATAGAGACAGGAAAGAAAGAGACAGACACAGGGGGACAGAGAGGTGCAGAGAGTGACAGACAGAGACAGAAAGATACGAAGAGAGACAGTGAATCAGCAAAAAAGAGGAAGAAAGATATGGAGACAAAGACAGAGAGAGGCAGAGGGAGCGACAGAGGCAGAGAGAGAGATAAAGACAGACACAGAAAGGGAGAGACAGACATAGAGGGAGAGAGACAGGCAGAGCGAGACAGACGCAGAAAGAGAGAGAGAGAGAGAGACAGTAGCAGAGGCAGAGAGAGACAGACGGAGAGGGAGAGAAAGAGCGAAAGACAGACACAGAGGGAGAGTGAGAGACAGGCACACAGGGAAAGGCAGGCAGATAGACACATAGAGAGAGATCTGAAGAGTTAAAACAAAAATCCAATGTTGTGAATTCTGGAAGGTCAGGCAGCCTGTATGGCGAAACAAACAAGTTTGATTTTTCTAATGAGAGATCATGGAGCTGAAAGGTGAACTCTATCTCCACAGGTGCTACTGATCTGCTGAATGTTCCCCAGCACTTTTTACATCTATTCCTGATTTCCAGCATGTGCAGTGTTTTCAGTTTGGTGTTGGGCCAAGTTCCCTGTCCTCTCTGAATGGTGAGGGGACTGGGTGACTGACTGGGTTAAAATTCACGGAGCTGAAAGGTTAACACTCTTTCCCTTTTCACAGAGGCTGCCAGAACTGCTGAGTATTCCCAGCATTTTCTGTTTTTATTTCATATTTCCAGGATCCAGGGTGTTTGGTTTTATAGGTTGGAGATGTAGCCCGGTACTTGGAGAGAACATCAGTTATTTTCAGTAGATTAGATATTCTGTCACCCAAAGAATGTAGGTGTGGGCGGGGGAGCTGTGAACACTGAGTTGAGGGGGGGAGGTAGTTGTCTCTGTTACTGGAATTTTTCCCAGTTTTTTTTTGTTGGACCTGTTTATGGATTTGAGCTGGAACATATCTGACGTCAACATTTATAAGACTTCGGCAGGAGAAGCACAGAGGAAGGCAGCAGACCCAGTTCATCAGAGTCAGCAAACCTAAGACAACTAACGCGAGTCAGCAAACCCGGAGCAACTAATCCGAATCAGCAAACCCGGGGCAAATAACCCGAATCAGCAAACCCGGGGCAACTAATCCGAGTCAGCAAACTCGAGGCAACTAGCGCGAATCAGCAAACCCAGGGCAACTAACCCAAGTCAGCAAACCCGGGGTAACTAATCCGAATCAGCAAACCCGGGGCAACTAACCCGAATCAGCAAACCCGGGGCAACTAACCCGAATCAGCAAACCCGGGGCAACTAGCAGTACTGAACCAGTTACCTAACCCTACTCAGCTCTCCAGCAGACAGTCCATAACCCGAGTCCATTCTTCAAATTAAGCCTGTGCTGTCCCAGACTCAGTCGGTCCAATGTCGGCCCTAGACTCGTTGGGGTTTCTGGTGGGCTTAGCAGGTTGGATCCTGATCGGGGTCTGCCTGGGGGTCGATCAATGGAAGGTCTCCAGTCTGGATGGCAGTGTTATCACCACCTCCACCATCTACGCGAACCTATGGAAGAGCTGCGCCAGTGACTCCACCGGAGTGTACAACTGCAGGGACTTCCTCAGTCTGTTCGGCCTCTCAGGTACCGCCAGGGAGTTGGGGACCAGACAAAGAATGTAGGAGAGGGAGAGGAGAAAGGGAAGAGGGACAAGGTGAGCTAGGAAATGGAGCTGTGTTCAATGGCAGCATACAGAGAGGGAGAGAGAGAGAGAGAGAACGGTCCAAGCAACAAACAGAGCAAATCCCAATAGCAGTGCAAAGACGTGAATGAGATTGATTCAGTGTTGGGTGTTTGCATTCGGGTCCATGGAGTTACAGATGTGAGACTGTGAGTGTTTCCACCAGGCACACGGGGTTGTAGGTGTGAGACTGTGTTGCTTGTTTGCAGACAGATACAGGGGTTGTAGGTGTGAGACTGTGTTGGGTGTTTGCAATCAGATCCACTGGATTGTAGGTGTGAAACTGTGGGTGTTTTCAGTCATACACACGGAGTTGTAGGTATGATACTGTGGGTATTTGCAGTCAGATACACGGGGTTTTAAGTGTGAAACTGTGTTGGGTGTTTGCAGTTAGAAACACTGGGTTGTATGTGTGAGGCTGAGTGTTTGCAGTCAGATACACGGGGTTTTAGGTGTGAAACTGTGTTGGGTGTTTGCAGTCAGAAACACGGGGTTGTAGGTGTGAGACTGCGTTGGGTGTTTGCAGTCAGAAACACGGTGTTGTAGATGTGAGACTGTTCGTGTTTGCAGTCAGATACACGGGGTTGTAGATGTGAGACTTCGTTGGAATTTTGGAGTCAGAAACATGGGGTTGTAGGTGTAAAACTGTGGGTGTTTGCAATCAGAAACACGCGGCTGTAAGTGTGAGACTGTTTTGGGTGTTTGCAGTCAGATACACGGGGTTGTAGGTGTGAGACTGCGTTGGGTGTTTGCAGTCAGATACACGGGGTTGTAGATGTGAGACTACGTTGGGATTTTGCAGTCAGAAACACGGGGTTGTAGATGTGAGACTGCGTTGGGTGTTTGCAGTCAGAAACACGGTGTTGTAGATGTGAGACTGTGGGTGTTTGCAGTCAGATACACGGGGTTGTAGATGTGAGACTTCGTTGGGATTTTGCAGTCAGATACACGGGTCTGTAGGTGTGAGACTGCGTTAGGTGTTTGCAGTCAGATACACGGGGTTGTAGATGTGAGACTGTGTTGGGATTTTGCAGTCAGAAACACGGGGTTGTAGGTGTGAGACTGTTGGATGTTTGCAGTCAGATACACGGGATTGTAGGTGTGAGACTACGTTGGGTGTCTGCAGTTAGACACACGGGATTGTAGGTATGAGACTGCGTTGGGTGTTTGCAGGCAGATACACGAGGTTGTAGTTGTGAGACTACGTTGGAATTTTGGAGTCAGAAACACGGGGTTGTAGGTGTGAGACCGTGTTGGATGTTTGCAGTCAGATACACAGGATTGTAGATGTGAGACTGTGTTGGGCGTTTGCAATCAGACACACGGGGTTGTAGGTGTAAGACTGGGTGTTTGCAGTCAGAAACACGGGGTTGTAAGTATGAGATTGTGTTGGGTGTTTGCAGTCAGATACACGGGGATGTAGGTGTGAGACTGGGTTTTTACAGTCAGACACACAGGGCTGTAGGTGTGAGACTGCGTTGGCTGTTTGCAGTCAGATACACGGGGTTGTAGGTGTGAGACTGTGGATGTTTGCAGTCAGACACACGGGGATGTAGGTGTGAGACTACGTTGGGTGTTTGCAGTCAGACACATGGAGTTGTAGGTTTGAGACTGTTGGTGTTTGCAGTCAGATACAGGGGATGTAAGTGGACGACTGCGTTGGGTGTTTGCCTCATCTAGCATACTGTGTGCAATTTTAGTCGTTGAGAAGAAAAGATGTAATTGTGTTTGAAGCAGTTCAGAGAAGACTCGTCCCCAGGATGATGGGCTTGTCTTATGGAGACAGGTTGGGTCTACACCCATTGGAGTTTAGTAGGATGAGAGGAGATCTTATTGAAATACATGATATCCTGTGGGCATTTGATAGGGTGGACACCCATAGGATGTTTCCACAGGGAGACTAGAACAATGGGACACAGTTTAAGAATAAGAGTTCTCCCTTTTAAGATGGAGATGAGGAGAAACATTTTTCTCTCAAAGGCTTGTTAGTCTGTGGAATTCTGTTCCCCGGAGAGCAGCGGAGGCTGGGACATTGAATATGCTCAAGGCTGACTTAGATTTTTCTTAGACCAGGGAGTCAAGGGTTATGGTGGGAGAGGGCAAAGTGGACTTGAGAACATGACCAGGATCGAAGGGCTGAATGGCCTACTCCTGCTTCTAAGTCCTGTGTTCCTATCCCTGTCAGCACCCTAGTGAATTTTCGCTGTCTGGTCTCTCTCTATGTGGTTTTAAATGTCCTTTCCGGAGTGGAGTGTACAAAACTGCTCCAGCTGTGAACTAACCATTGTTGTGCACCCATTGGCCAGGGCTTTATAGCTCCACTGCTTTGTATCTCCCCCTGGAGGATGCGGCGAATCACTTAAATCTCCATTCAATTTGGCGGAACTGTAACATCACTCCGGGCGGGAGGGGCCATTATTTATTCACTCTTATACCCTATGCCCCTATTTATAAACCCACTAATTCTATTGACCCTGGCCCTGTGCTCTATCAGGAGACTCTACATCTGAGCCTCGGGACCTCTCTATCTTTAATCACGCCCTTCATTATATTCCTGCTTAATGTATGCTATCAGTGCTTATTCTTTCCTCCAAAAATGTAACACCTCAGATCTTTTCACGTTCCATACTATCTGTCTTCTCATTGGCCATCCTATTAACCTGTATCTGCCTCCTCTCTGCCCATTCCATTAGCCTGTATCATCGCCCTCCCTGCCCATTCCATTAACCTCTATCTGTCCCCTCCCTGCTCATCCCATTAGCCTGTATCTGTCCCCTCCCTGCCCATCTGGGAATCAGGGGCTAAACTCTGCACCACTTGGAGTCATACCTAGCACAAAGGAAGATGGTTGTGGTTGTTGGAGGTCAGTCATCTCAGCTCCAGGACATCACAGCAGGAGTTCCTCAGGGTAGTGTCCTCTGCCCAACCATCTTCAGCTTCTTCATCAATGGCTTTCCTTCCACCATAAGGTCAGAAGTGGGGATGTTCGCTGATGATTGTTCACTGATGATTGTTCACTGATGATTGTTCGCTGATGATTGCACAATGTTCAACACCATTCGCCACTCCTCAGATGCTGAAGCAGTCCATGTCCAAATGCAACAAGACCTGGACAATATTCAGGCTTGGGCTAACAAGTGGCAAGTAACATTCATGCCACACAAGTGCCAGGCAATGACCTTCTCCAACAGGAGAAATCTAACCATCACCCCTTGACATTCAATGACATTACCATCACTGAATCCCCCACTATCAACATTTTGGGGGTTACCATTGAACAGAAACTGAACTGAACTAGCCATATAAATACTGTGACTACAAGAGCAGGTCAGAGGCTAGGAATCTTGTAGCGAATAACTCACCTCTTGATTCCCCAAAGCCTGTCCACCACTTACAAGGCACAAGAGTGTGATGGAATACTCCCCACTTGGCTGGATGAGTGCAGCTCCCACAACACTCAAAGATTTGATTCCATCCTGCATAGAGCAACCCGCTTGATTAGCACTCCCTCCACCACCGACGCAGAGTGGCAGCAGTGTTTACCATCTACAAGATGCACTGCCAACAACTTGCCAAAACTCCTTCAACAGCACCTTCCAAACCTGCAACCTCTACTACCTAGAAGGACAAGGGCAGCAGACACATGGGAACACCACCCCTGGAAATTCCCCTCCAAGCCATTCATCATCCTGACTTGGAAATATATCGGCCGTTCCTTCACTGTCGCTGGGTCAAAATCCTGGAACTCCCTCCCTAACAGCACTGTGGGTGTACTTACACTGCATGGACTGCAGCGGTTCAAGAAGGCAGCTCACCACCACCTTCTCAAGGGCAATTAGGGATGGGCAACAAATGCTGGCCTAGCCAGCAAGGCTTTGATCAGAAAAATGAATAAAATAAATGTATTCTTGATGATCTCCCATGAGATGGATCAATGCTCAGATCACAGTCCGTCTCTTATCAATCGCTTGTGAGCTGCAATGGGACTTAATGTGTGGACTTTGAAGCTGGGTTGAGATAACACCAAGATTAGATTATAAAACCTGCATACAGCCGTCCGCTATGTCTAATGTCTAGGTTGTGTGTGTTTTATATTTAGGGATCGATTGACTTTTTTACTTTGTTCACCAATGGAAACCCTAAAGCCATGTTAAAAAATGCATCCTCATGGACTAAACTCTTGAGTCTTGCTGAAAAAAGAGACATTTCAAAGCTTTTTGTCTTGCACTCATTTAGACACTTGGCAATAATACCAACATAAAGAGAAAACAACAATTTATACTGTATGAGAGGAGACTGCTGATTGGTTGGCTAGTGGCCTCTTGTTGGTAGAAGCGTTGCCATGGAGAATGCACCAATTGATGGTGACTGCCACTTAACTGCAAACATTGTTTGTAATTCAAACCAGGAAGCTTGACCCTGATTGGTCAAGGCGTTGCCCTGAGGAATGAGTCAGCGAATGGCTGTCACTTATTTTGTTCAGCTGGAACAGGCGCAATGTGTATACATGTTCTTTCTGTCTGCAAAGAGTTAAACAGGAGTAAACTGTGAGCTGATGCCAGGAACCTCTAAACCTTCTTGAGTTAGTGATGGCCCAGGTCAGTAAGTGAGAGCAGTGAAGCTAGCCATCCCAGACACAACTACTGTCTAAAGCCTTCCTTGTCAGCAGTCTTCCTTTTAAACTCTAATGCTGAGCTTTACAACCACCTTTCACTCTTGCATACATTATACAGTTTCCTCATATGGACATGTAACCACTAACTGCCTATATTACAATGAAATGATACACGGGCGAACAGGAATGATTACAGTGTGACTTGTTTACATACAATTTCCACTGGAGCTGTGGAACACAAAATTATAAAGGAAATATTCAAACACAGTAACGGGGGACTGAATTACTGGAAGTCGGGTGTCGGAGTGTCGGAGTATCTGAGAGGGAAGGAGGAGTGCAGGGGTATCTGATGGGATTGACGGGCCTCTACACTCTTAAGATACATGGCTGTAATGGCTGTCTGAGAGTTTGCCCCATATCCGATCTTATGTCACACAAGAACTGCCAGACAGTAGAATGGTCACCTGCTGATAACAGCATTGAATTATCATCCCTTGTCATAAAATCTGATCATATCAGGTAATAAAGTGCCACAGTATGACTAAGTAATTGCAATATGCCATACTGTTTGAGCATAATGCAATCACCTCATGATAGTGAGGATAATGAGTGATATCACTGCAGATCTATTAGTCTTGCTGGGTTGAACTGAGCAAGGTGTTTAGCATTCCCAGTATCACAGCCTGGGGTTTGAGAATACCCCGTGATGCAATTGAAAGAAAAGTGTCTTAAGGCTAGGAAGGGAGGGTAAAGAGTTGAAGGTAAGGCTAACAGTAGAATTGTTCTTAATTTCTATGAACAGTCCCTTGATCCTGTCTTTGACCCATCAAGAGGGTGTTGGTGTTTACGTCCGCATAAGCAGTATCTAGCTATGTCCCTGGATCCCGTAATCCTCTTCCCTTCAACCACCAGCCTAAGCTATTCTCAAATATCAACCTGGTCTGTGCTTCAGGTCAGCACTTTCCTCTCATACGCAGTCTCTCCTGCTGTCTGTCCTCAATTTCAAATTGATTCTTGTCTCCGCATTGCAGACCCCTAAACTGTCCCATTTCCCCCTCTCTCCAACAACACTCAGGAAGCTCGAGACCATCCAGGACAAAGCTGCCCGCTTGATCAGCATCCCATCCACCAGCTCCAACATTCACTCCCTTCACTACCAGCGAGCAGCAGTGTGTACCATCTACAAGATGCACTGCCAATAACTTGCCAAAACTCCTTCAACAGCACCTCCCTAACCTGCGACCACTACCATCTAGAAGGACAAGCACAGCAGATACATGGAAACACCACCACCTGCAAGTTCCCCTCCAAGCCACACACCACCCTGACTTGGAAATATGTCGCTGTTCCTTCACTGTCCTTGGGTCAAAATCCTGGAACTTCCTCCCTAACAGCACTGTGGGTGTACCTACACCACATGGACTCCAGGGGTTCAAGAAGGTGGCTCACCACGACCTCCTCAAGGGCAATTTGGGATGAGTGATGCTGGTTATGCCAATAATGTCCACAGCCTTACCATGTTGCCATCTATCTTTCCATCTTTCTCCCTGATAACTGTCTGAAGCTGAATCAGACCGATCGCAAATGTGGCCTAATATTTGATCCTGAGATGAGCTTTCATCCACACCATTATTAAGACTGTCCATTTCTATGACCATAACATCACCCTGGCTCTGTCTCAGCTGTTCAGTTGCTGAAACCCTCATTCATTCCTTTGATAGCTTCAACCTTGATTACTCCCAATGCGCTCTTATCTAGCCTTCGACAGTCTACATTCCGTAAGCTTGAGATCATCCAAAACCCTACTGTCCATGTCCTTACCTGCACCATTCACCTGTCCCCCCAGTGCCCGCTGACTTACATTGCCCCAGTTGAGCAATGCCTTAATTTTAAATTTCTCAGCCTGGTTTCCAAAGCCTTCCATGTTCCCATCGCTCCATATCATTGTAACCTTCTCCAGCCTCAAAACCCTCTGAGATACCTGCAGTAGTCTAACTCCAGCCTCCTGAGCACCCTTGATTTTAACTGCTCTGCCATTGGCCACCATGCCTTCAGCTGCCTGGGCCCCAAGCTCTAGAATTCCCTCCCTAAACCTCTCCACCTGTCTCTCCTCCTTTAAGATGCTCCTCAAAACCTTTCACTTTAATTAAGCCTCTGGTCAACCCATATTTCCTTATGTGCCTTGGTGTCACATTTTGTTTTCGAATGCTCCTGTGAACTGCGTTGGGAACCTAGGGAACGTTAAGGGTGCTACGCAAATACAAGTTGTTGTTGAACATGAGAAAATCAGTTTTTGCATCCTTCCCAAACTGCTCACTGTGCTGTTCTGAGGAAAGCGGCTCTGTTCTTAAAGACTTGCCTTGTATTTCCTCACACCAGACTGATTCTGTGCTCCTGAATTTCTGTTAGAAGTGGCAGCATTGGTGTGAGAACAGCTCACCTGTTTTACGAATGTATTGTGAAAGTTCAATTGCAAACAGGCTTCTGCCAATTTTGGAAACTATACTGACCATTGCTGTTCGCCTCTGGGTGTTGAGAGATCAGAGAATTGTGAGGCTGTGCAGTTTACTTCCAGGATTAGCAATTGAGAAGAAACTGTATTGGATTAGATTGGTTGGGTGGGTGAATGAAGAGGGTTTGAAGGGAAATGGGGACAGGACTATTTGCTTGTTTGGAGGGTAAACACCTCCAAGGATAGTTGGGCCTGTTTCTGTGCTGCAACACCTAACATTGGCAGATTTGAATGACAAAGAGGTTAAAGGAATACTGGAGGTCTATTCCACAAAGCTGTCTGTTCTAACTGGGGAGGTAGCTCATTCCAGCAGACAGTGGTCCAGATTAAACAGGAATGTTTATGGTGTCTCAGAGCCAGGCTTGTTTAGAACCTGGGATACAAATTCTGGGTTGGTTGGGCCATGGGTTCCTGTGTGGTGATTTGATTGGATGCTGGGTACCTGTGTGGTGATCTGATTGGGCACTTGCTGCCTGTGTGGTCATTTGATTGGATTCTGGTACCTATATAGTGATTTGATTGGGTGCTGGGTACCTGTGTGGTGATTTGATTGGGTGCTAGGTACCTGTGTGGTGATTTGATTGGGTCCTGGGTCCCTGTGTGGTGATTTGATTGGGTGCTATGTCCGTGTGGTGATTTGATTGGGTGCTGTGTCCCTGTGTGGTGAGTTGATTGGGTACTGGGTCCCCGTGTGGTGATTCGATTGGATGCTCAGTCCCTGTGGGGTGATTTGATTGGGTGTTGGGCTCCAGTGTGGTGATTCGATTGGGCACTGGGTCCTTGTGTGGTTATTCGATTGGGCGCTGGGTCCCTGCAGAGTGATTTGATTGGGTGTTTGGCTCCTGTGTGGTGATTCGATTGTGTGCTGTGTCCCTGTGTGGTGATTTAATTGGGTACTGGGTCCCTCTGTGGTGATCCAATTGGGCACTGGGTCCCTGTGTGGTGATTCGATTAGCGCTGGGTACCTGTGTGTTGATTTGATTGGGCGCTGGGTACCTGTATGTTGATTTGATTGAGCTCTGGGTATTTGTTTGTTGATTTGATTGGGCGCTGAGTCCCTGTGTATTGATTTGATTGGGCACTGGGTACCTGTGTGTTGATTTGATTGGGCTCTGGGTACCTGTGTGTTGATTTGATTGGGCGCTGGGTCCCTGTGTGTTGATTTGATTGGGTGCTAGGTCCCTGTGCGTTGATTTGATTGGGTGCTGGGTCCCTGTGTGTTGATTTGATTGGTGTAGGTCAGTTGGGAGGCTTATGGGGATTGGCTGCAGTTTGTATTCTCGATTACCCTGTGATGAATTGAACCTTGGATTCTCAGCCTGATTTCTGTGTTGCCTTCAGATTATGTCCGTGCCTCCCAGGCCCTGATGATTATATCCATCCTGCTGGGATTTTTCGCTGGGATTGCCAGTTTGTTTGGACTGAAATGCACCCTATTGGGTAACACTGATCCCATTGTGAAAGCAAAGATTGCAACAGTTGGAGGAGCTCTGTTTATTGTGGCAGGTGAGTGGGAGTCTGGGTGGGTGTGAGGACTGGGAGCTGTACTCCAGTCCTCGGGGAGTGTGTGGTGATCCGCTACTGATTGGGTGTGTGGGGCAGGGATGTGTGTTGCAGTAGGTGAGGGTGGAGGTACATAGGCTGGGATGTGGGGGGTGGGTGAGAGCTGGTGGAGGTGTGAGCTGGAGGGAGTGTGGGTTGAGGGGGTGTGGGGGCTGTGAACTCGGTGGGTGTGAGCTGGGAGCTGTGAGTTGGGGGTGGGTGTGCGGTGGTGGGAGTGAACTCTCTGCTGTACCTGATAGTGGTTGATGTTCCTGTGTTTCTCCTCCAGCCCTGTGTGCAATGGTTCCAGTGTCCTGGTATGCCTACAATGTCACAGTGCAGTTCTATGACCCAATCTACCCAGGAACCAAGTAAGTATGTGCCTCATGGCACACAGGTTTTATTTCTGGAAGATCACAGATATATTTGGACAATGAGAACTGATTCCTCCCCACAGCAATGTCCCAAATCAAACAAAAGGGCTTTGAGAAAAGGAATATTTGACTATGGCGGAACGTTCAGTCTGAGTGACAGTGTGGGGACACAGTTTAACAGGAGTGTGACTGTGTGCAGAGAGACAGTTTAACAGGAGTGTGTCTGAGTGACAGTGTGGGGAGACAGTTTAACAGGCGTGTGTTTGAGTAACTGTGTGGAGACACAGTTTAACAGGCGTGCGTCTGAGTGACAGTGTGGAGACACAGTTTAACAGGCGTGCGTCTGAGTGACAGTGTGGAGACACAGGTTAACAGGCGTGCGTCTGAGTGACAGTGTGGAGACACAGTTTAACTGGCATGTGTCTGAGTGAATGTATGGAGACACAGTTTAACAGGCATGTGTCTGAGTGACAGTGTGGAGACACAGTTTAACAGGAGTCTGTCTGAGTGACTGTGTGGGGAGACAGTTTAACAGGCATGTGTCTGAGTGACAGTGTGGAGACACAGTTTAACAGGAGTCTGTCTGAGTGACTGTGTGGAGACACAGTTTAACAGGCATGTGTCTGAGTGACAGTGTGGAGACACAGTTTAACAGGAGTCTGTCTGAGTGACTGTGTGGGGAGACAGTTTAACAGGCATGTGTCTGAGTGACAGTGTGGAGACACAGTTTAACAGGAGTCTGTCTGAGTGACTGTGTGGAGACACAGTTTAACAGGCATGTGTCTGTGTGACTGTATGGAGACACAGTTTAACAGGAGTCTGTCTGAGCGACTGTGTGGAGACACAGTTTAACAGGCGTGTGTCTGAGTGACTATGTGGGAACACAATTTAACAGGCGTGTGTCTGAGTGACTGTGTGGGAACACAATTTAACAGGCGTGTGCCTGAGTGACTGTGTGGGAACACAGTTTAACAGGCATGTGTCTGAGTGACTGTGTGGGAACACAGTTTAACAGGAGTGTTTCTGCGTCAGTTTTGGATACAGTTTAACTGTAGCATCTCTCTGCTGAATGAGTTTTGTAGAGGTGGTGTTTTCTGACATTTTGCTCTGTGTCTGCTTGGCGTTGTTTCTGGTCATGGTCACAATCACCAAACTTTCACCTTGACGACTTGGGCAGGTTATCTGTATGGATGCTCAATGGGATGTTTAAAGAATGGGACCCTGGAAATGTTTTGACAGATTGTTGGCACCAACACAGCCCATCAGCCTATTAGGTCAGTCTTGTCTGATGAAGAGCTGTCCGGTCTAGTGCTACGTTCCTGCTGTTTGTCTGTGGCTCCGTCAGTATCAGTACCTGAAGTGAATATCCCAGTGTTTTTATTTTCAATACATCGTGGATTTCTTTCAAGTTGCAGACCACCAACATCCTCTGGATGAAAAGCTTACTGCTCAACAGCCATCACCGCCCCCCGACAACCCTGCTGTTGATGATTTTAATTCTCTGACCCTGGGTATTAACTTCACTGTGAAGGGAAATCGCACTCTATTGAGGTCCGTCATAGCTTTATAAATCCCCCTCTACCTCCTCTGTTCCGAAGACAATAGCCAACAGTCCCAACTTTCCCCATCTCTAAAGTTCTCCCCATCCTGCCAACATCCTGTGTAAATCTCCTCTGTACCCTCTCGAATGTGATCACATCCTTCCTGTGATGTTAGTAACCAGAACTGTACGCTGCGCCCCCAACTGAGATCTGACTCGAGTTTCCTGCAGTTCTACCATTAACCCCCCCTGCTCCTATACCCTAGGCCTCAGCCAATAAGGGAAATGAACCCTCTGTGCCATCTTGACCACCTTATCTACCTCCCTTCTTACCTTCAGGAATCTGTGGACATTCATTCCAAGGCCCCTCACTGCTTCTACACTTCTCAGAATCATCCCGTTTATTGGCCCAAATTTCACACCCCTTGAATGGTGGGTTTTTTGGTTGTTTGGGGGGGGGGGGGCTGTTGAGGGGAGGGGTGGGAATGTCAGATTGGAATAATGGGCTTCCCGCTGGGTTCCCACCCTTCCTATCCTCTCAGTGATTTTACACTGAGGCGGACGAGGCCTCAGACTGGCTGCCCACCCTTGCCCCAACTGAAGTCTTTAAGTGGCCAGTTATTGAACACTTACTGGCCACTCTTTCCCCACCACACCCCCACCCCCACCCGGAGGATCACCCAGACGTGGGGAAAGCGCAAAAATGATCGGATTTAAGGCCTCGGGCCGGAAGGGGTTATACATTTAAAAATAACAGAAATATGGAATTTTAAATGTATTTCCATGCATTGTTTTATCTCTACCTTTTAGCCTATTTCGATCCCTTCCCCCCACCCCACCCCCACTAAAGCCCTCTTGCTCGTCTTGCTTTCTACCCTTAATGTCGCCATTAGCACATTCCTCAGCTAATATCCCCACTGTCAACACCCCATTTTGTCCTTTTGTCTATGATACCTTTGGCAATCTCTTCTTTGCCTCCACCTATCCAGCTCTACCTGTCCCACTCCCCTTCAACCAGCTTACATTCCACCTCATTTCTATATTTCTTAGTTTTGAGGAAGAGTCATTCGGACTTGAAATGTTAACTGTGTTCCTCTCCGCACATGCTGTCAGACCTGCTGAGTTTTTCCAGCTATTTTTGTTTTTGTTTTGGATTTCCAGCCTCTGCAGTATTTTGCTTTTATCCTCCGACTTCTGTATTCAGTCGCCTGGGCACTCAGAGTAACTCCCAGTATTTTGGTCAGAGATCAAAGTGCACTCTTGCACTACCTGACTAGTCCTGCTCGACTGTCTGGAGGTTACCCATTTCCTCTGGTGCTGCATACTCTTAAGCCATAGATGGCCACTTCTAAGAATGTCACCCACGTGGTATTGAGCCTTGAATCTCAAGCTTTGAAGCCCAGATCTTGGGCTCCTCCAGTGATGACTCTTCCTGCACATGTGTTTGTCAAGGTCACAAGCAGCATCCTGGAGTTCCCACATGGAACAGGATGTGCACTCCATGGGGCTGAGGTGCCCTACCGTACTTCTATTTAAGAACAAACTAAACTTAGCAGAAATAAACTAAAGATATATTAAAGATTAGTTTAAAAAAATACTCACCTGCTACGCATCAGTCAGAACCTTCAGCCATCTTAATGTCTCTTTTAGGTTTCATTAGCCTCCATCCCTAACGCTCACACTCCCTCTGGGTTTCAGAACTCCAGGTCTGCACTCTGTACCTCTGTGCTCTCCAGTGTAATTAAATAATAGACATGTTCCCCCAGATTTGAGTTTAAGCAACTGCCCTAGCTTCAAGAAATTCGAACCAATGCAGTAGCCAATCAGCTACTTGCAGAGGTTTGGGGGTTATGGTGGCAAGGGGGGAGGGGCTTGTGGCATTATGCTGCTATGAGACATTGGCCTTGAGGTGTCAGCACTGGTAACCATGGTAATCTCCCTCCGTGATTCAAGGTATGAACTTGGAGCAGGTCTCTACATTGGCTGGGCTGGGGGATCGCTGGAGCTGATCGGTGGGATCTTCTTGTGCCTCTCTTGTAAATCATCCACAGGAGTCACAGGGTAAGTACCACAAACTGAAAACTCCCAGTCACAGAGATTAATACAGACAAAACTGCCCTCAGCCTGAATGCTGGGCACGGCTTTTCCCCCTTCCCAACACCACCTTGGACGCTGAACCACCCCTCCTTCCCCCACGATGAGCACTGATCCGATACCCAGGCACTGACTGCCCCATTCCCAGGTACTGACCTTGCCCCCCCCACCCTCCCCCGGCTCTCCCCCCACCCCCCCCCCCCACCCCACCCCCACCAGCCCCATCCCGTGCTCTCTGGGTATTGACCCCAGCCTCCCTGGGCACTGATATTCTGTTCCCTGGGCACTGACCCCAGCCTTCTTGGGCACTGATATCCTGCTCCCTGGGCACTGACCCCAGCCTCCCTGGGCACTGATATCCTGCTCCCTGGGCACTGATAACCCGCTCCCTGGGCACTGACCCCAGCCTCCCTGGGCACTGATACCCTGCTCCCTGGGCACTGATATCCCACTCCATGGACACTGACCCCAGCCTCCCTGGGCACTGATATCCCGCTCCCTGGGTATTGACCCCAATCTCCCTGGGCACTGATATCCTGCTCCCTGGGTATTGACCCCAATCTCCCTAGGCACTGATATCCTGCTCCCGGGGCACTGACTCCAGCCTCTCTGGGCACAGATATCCCACTCCCTGGGTACTGACCCCAATCTCCCTGGGCACTGACATCCCACTCCCTGGGCACTGACCCCAGCCTCCCTGGGCATTAACCCCAACCTCCCTGGGCACTGATATCCTGCTCCCTGGGCACTGACCCCAGCCTCCCTGGGCACTGATATCCCACTCCCTGGGCATTGACCCCAACCTCCCTGGGCACTGATATCCTGCTCCCTGGGCACTGACCCCAGCCTCCCTGGGCACTGATATCCCACTCCCTGGATACTGACCCCAGCCTCCCTGGGCACTGACCCCTTCCTGCGCACTGAACCCCTCTCTGGGCACTGGCCCCGGACACTGACCCCTCTTCGACCACTAGCCCCAGACACTAACCCCTCCCTGGGCTCTGATCCCTCCCTGGCACTGGCCCTTCCCTGGGCACTGAAACACCCCACTGCCCAGACACAAGCCAGTGATGCAAAACTCTCTCCAATACCACGGTAACATGGCCTGTGTTGCCGACACGGTTCTGGCTTCATTGCTTTCTGCTTCCCTTTTTGCAGTAACTACTCGTACACGTACAGAGCTGCCAGATCAACCCCAGCAGCAATGTCCAAGAAACTGAACTCAGAGATGGACAATACGAGCAACTATGGGAAGAACGCTTATGTCTGAAGGACTGCAGTGTCTCTGTGTCTTCATTTGTCTGCTGCTTGGACTGAGAGTAGGGCAGCACGCAGCATGCAGGCTGGCATCCGAAATGAGGATCAGCGCCTCCTGTGACCTGTGTCACCTTGTCTGCGCGAATCACTTTAAACCTGAGTGCCACAAGGCACAGCCAGGTTACTTTTCTCTTCATCACCATTTGTTAAATCTGATCACTATCAATGATCTGCAAAGTTATTGATGAAACTGCTCCTCCTGTGGGGGAAATGGGGGTAAAGGGCCATCAATTATTAATAAAAACATTGCTGAAGAAACTTTGCTGTTCTGAATGTTTCATTCTCACTGAGGGGAGGAAACCAAACCAACAGGGAAACTGGACGGAACGTTCTGGACAAACCTTGACAAAGACTGGCGGCAACGTCCACAGAATCACAGGATTGGCATGGTATAGCAGGACGCCATTTGGCCTATCATGTCTGCACCAGCCCTCCGAATGGGCAACTCACCTAGTCTCATTCCCCCGCCTTCTCCGCATAACCCGACCCTTTTCAGATAATAATCTAATTCCCTTTTGAATCCTTTGATTGAAACTACATCCACAAACGTTCACTCCCTCCACCACCGATGCACAGTAGCAGCAGTGTGTGTACCATCTACAAGATGCACTGCAGCAACTCACCAAGGCTCCTTAGGCAGCACCTTCCAAACCCATGATTCCTACACTAGAAGGACAAGGGCAGCAGACACATGGGAACACCACCGCCTGGAAGTTCCCCTCAAAGTCATTCACAATCCTGACTTGGAAATATATTGGCCGTTCCTTCACTGTCGCTGGGTCAAAATCCTGGAACTCCCTCCCTAACAGCACTGTGGGTGTACCTACACCACAGGGACTGCAGCGGTTCAAGAAGGCAGCTCACCACCACCTTCTCAAGGGGTAATTAGGGATGGGCAATAAATGCTGGCCTAGCCAGAGAGGCTCACAGCCCACGAGTGAATAAAAAAAAAACAATTTAGATTCACTTGCTGCTGGAAGTGTGAAGAGATCTTACAAAACACATCAGGGGACTCCCTGAGGCTTTGCCAAGGCCTCACCAACAATCCATTAACAATTATTCCAGAAATTCTCCAAAAACTTCATGTAAAAAGAATGAGTGCTGAGCTACTCCATTTTATAGGAGTCACCATGAGTAAGGGAGCGATCGGTCAAGGACATCTTGCTAAGGGTCTGCAGGAGGAACAGGAGGAGGCCGCGAGGTCTTGCAAAGCAGCACCAACAGCTGCTGCAAGAGAGAGAGGCAGGAGGGATAATTGGGTAACACGGTTTCCTCCCTCCACCAGGACCTCCGGTGCCGCTTTGGGAAGCTCGTGCCCTCTCTCCCTCAGTCCCTGAGCCACCCCGAAATGTGCTGCCGTGTGTCAGCCAGTTTACTGTACATGCTCAGTGGATGTGGCTGCGAGGAGGTTAGATCTCCCACTCGACTTCAATTGTGTGGGACGAGCTCGAGTGTTGAACCGGCAGGGGTTTGGCTTAGGGCCTCGGCAAGTTCAAATCACGCTGATCGGCGATGACATGCTAAAATCTGACTTTCAAACAGGCGTGTCATATTAGCTAGGCTCCCAGTTTGCAACTGCTTCCAACCTTTCACCAAAATAACCCCCAGTCAATCAACGTCCTTGAGAAAGTGAGTTAGGGTGAGGACGCAGTTACTTGATGATACTAAAGGATCAATAGTTAACGTACTCTGTGCTGATCAGTGACTGTATTACGCATTGATAACAATGATTATCCTTACTAAGACTTGTTTAAGAGCTGCAATGCACTTCAGCCCTGGCAATCTTTGCATCTCCAAAAGGAAAATTAGCTTAATTGATGAAATTTCCCTGATCTGAGCATGTCTAAAACTCAAATCTGCATTCCCCACCACAAGGGGCCTTAGACATCCTCCTGGGTGTCGATCGGTTGAGTTAACAGTCGTTCGGTTCAACTGGGAATAAATGCAAAGGGTTTCTTTTCCAACATAATCCATGAAGTCCCTTGTAAATGCAAGATGTGACTTTGTACTCTACACCCGCCTCAATAATAATCAACAAACGGAAGATCAACAAAATGTAATCAGATTCATAATTGCATCTGGGCTTGTAAATCTTAATATTAAAGTCCACTTTGATAATATTGCAAGGGCTTTAATCGGATATCTTGTCATCTGTACTCAGTGACATGAATCTGGAGTCTCCACAGTGAAGGGTTTGGTAGCTGGGTGCGAGGAGGAGGCTTTTTTGAGAGTCTCTGTCAGCGTAGGGTCAACATCAGTGGTGCAGGTTCTGTGGTGCAATTGTAAGCACCCCAGACTTCAAACCGAGTGACCTGGAGAGGCTGAGACTTCACTACCTTAATGAATGAGAATTGAGCTCCTTGTCTTGATGTCCAGCCATAAGCTGAGCCTGATCCGAATCAGCAGGTGTGAAAGTGGTTTGGTTTATTTCTCCCCTTTATTGTTTTATGGGATGTGGGCATCGCTGGCATTTGTCACCCATCCCTAATTGCCCTTGAACTGAATGCCTTGCTGGGTGGTTTCAGAGTCAACCACTTTGCTATGGGTCTGGAGTCACATGTAGGCCAGACTGGGTAAGGATGGCAGGTTTCCTTCCCTAAAGGGACAATAATGAACCAGATGGGTTGTTGTAACTGTCAATGATAGTTTCATGGTCACCATTACTGAGACTAGCTTTCAATTCCAGGTTTATTAACTGAATTCAAAAGTCCACCAGATGCTGTGGTGGGATTTGAACCTCTGCTCCCCCCAGAACCTGGTTTCTGGTCCAGCAGCATTATCATTACACCAATGTCTCCCCTTGTTGCCCAATGCTCTGTGTGGCTGCATAACACAATGGTATCAGCAGTACTTTGCAATTTGCATTCCACAGGCATGCTTGTACAAATTCAAAAGCGGCATAGAATGGTCGAGACATTATGGCAGAGAAGGAGGCCATTTGGCCCAGGAAGTTCATGCCAGCTCTTTGCAAAGCAATCCAACCAGTTCCATTGCCACCCCACACCCTCCCAACCCACCACCCCCCCTGACCGCCATCACCCTGTCCTAGATGGTGTTAAGCTTCTTGAGTGTTGTTGGAGCTGCACTCATCCAGGCCTCTCGCGTCAGTCAAAAATAAACATCACCTCAAACTCCTCTGTTGTAACCTTGGTATGCCACTAGTCTGCCAATTATGCTGGTCCATGTATTTCTGCTTGAGTGAATTTCACAGTCAGACAAGCCTCCAAAGTTGGAATCCTCAGCTAATTTTGAAATTTTACTCTGTAACCCAAAATCAAAGTAATTTGTATCAAAAAGGCAATGGTCCTCACACTGTTGTAAGAAATTGGGGTTTTAAATAAATAGGCATTTTCTGCATCATGTTGAACCTTTGTAGGATTTTCTAAACACACTGATTCTCTCTCTGGAAAAAGGATTTCTAAACACTTTGACCTCTAAACAGTCTCAGTTCAGGTTGCCATGTTGACATTCCCAAGCTGTGTGCCCCCTTACCTAGGCGAGCGTTTTGAAAGGGCCAGGATATGACCCTCAGCATGAAGTCAGCTAAAAGGCTGACCTCAAGCAGGGTGATGCACAAGGGGGTTGCTAACCAGCCTGATAGTTTGGAGTACCTTGAGTCCATTGGTCAGAATAGTTTGAATAGGTGATTGACACTGGCTAAACTACCAGCACCCTGAAAAAAAATGTGTGTTAACAAGTGTTCAGCACAAGGGCCATGTACTGGTGGGGCTGTATACTGGTGAAATCTTGGGGACGTGTCCTGATTAGGTCCCTGTGAGGTACTGCTGGGGTTGCAGTACCCATCGGTAGCTGCCTCCTGCAGAGTGGGCAAGGAGGAGGAGGAAGATGAGATCAACTCTGTGCCAACCTTTTGTCTGCCCTCTGGGATCAGTAAATTGCTCTCAACTGCCACAGGTCATATGCTTTTTTCTGTCTAATTAGTTAATACACTACATCCAAACTGTTGTTTCTTACTAAACTTAATAAAGCATCTTAAAATTGCGTATGACTAGTCGACTGCCTATTTAGGTATCTGTGGCCCCAAACACCGAAATCTTAAACTGTCCCTTATAGAAAACCACTGTCTATCACTCTCCAGTCTGAAAAATAACCATTTACCATGACTTACTATTTTCTGTCTTTAAGCCATTTTTTTTAACCAAGCTGACTCGGACCTTCCGATTCTATGAGCCTCAATTTACTAAACAATCCTGAGTGGGCCAAGAATTAAGCTGATGACCAACTTAAGATTATTGGTCAGGCTCAAAGTAAGGTAAAGCCCACTCTACACTGTCCCCATCAAACACTTGCTGGACAGGAACAGCACAGGATTAGGTACAGAGTAAAGCCCCCTCTAAACTGCCCCGGTCAATCTCTGCCAGGGCAGGTATAGCACGGGGCTAGATACAGAGTAAAGCTCGCTCTACACTGTCCCCATCAAACTCTCCCTGGACAGGAACAGAACGGGGTTAGGTACAGAGTAAAGCTCCCTCTACAGAGTCCCGTCAAACACTCCCTGGACAGGAACAGCATGGGGTTAGGTATAGAGAAAAGCCCCTTCTAAACTGCCCTGGTCAATCTCCCCCAGGACAGGTACAGCATGGGGTTAGATACAGAGTAAAGCTCCTCTACACCGTCCCTATCAAACACTCCCAGGACAGGTACAGCACGAGGTTCAATACAGAGTAATGCTTCGTTTACACTGTCCCCATCAAACACTCCCAGGACAGGTACAGCACGGGGTTAGATACAGAGTAAAGCTCCCTCTACACTGTCCCCATCAAACACTCCCAGGACAGGTACAGCACGGGGTTAGATACAGAGTAAAGCTCACTCTAAACTGCCCCCACCAAACACTCCCAGGGCAGGTCCTGCATGGGGTTTGATATAGGGTAAAGGCGCCTCTACCCTGTCCACGTCAAACACTCCTAGGGCTGGTACAGCACAGGGTTAGACACAGAGTAAAGCTCCCTCTATGTGCTTGATCCATTAAAGGTTTTAATCATCCTTCTTTCCCCATTCATTCTCTGTGTCCAGCCATCCCTCTCACTATTCTCCAGCGAGCTGTGAGGTGTGGAAACAACCTTCTTCTGTTTATGAGTTTCTCAAACAGCACAGTGAGCGTGTCGAGGCTAATGCCTCTCGTCAGCTGTGTTTCAGTGGTTAGCGCTCTCCTCCCACACCAGAGACTTGAGCACATAATCCAAGTACTTTCAAGTACTGAGGCAGTGTTACACTATTCGAAGCTGCTGCCTTTCAGACCTCGTCAGAAGCAGCAGGGGCTGCAATGGGTGATCGTTAGTGTCTGGGTGAATAACTGAACGAATTAAGGGTCAAAGTCACTCTCCGCCTCAAACCTGTTTCACTATCTTGTGATTAAAGTGATACAATGCCACCATCCGCTGGCCGCTCACAGTTACTACAGGCTCTGGTCTTTGAGCCTCAGAGAAGTTCAGTAACTGGACGGCTGCATCTGGAGACATATTGATGAAGTGTGAACATTGAACAATATAGTACGTGATTGAAGTTTGTCGTGGGAGCTCGGGTGGTGCATTCGCCCTTTTATCACCAGCCACTGTACCTGAACTGAGATAACTCCTGCTGGACTTCATCCTAGGGTATTAAAAGAAGTGGCTAGTGAGATAGTTGATGCATTGGTTTTAATTTTCCAAAACTCCCTGGATAGGGGGAAGATCTCATTAGATTGGAAAATAGCGAATGTAATTCCTTTATTTGAAAAGGCAGGGAAACAGAAAGTGGGAAACTAGAGGTAATTTAGCTTAACACCTGTTGCAGGGAAAATGTTAGAAGCTATTATTAAAGAAATTATAACAGGACACTTGGATAAGCTCAAGGTCATCAGTCAGAGTCAGCATGGTTTTCTGCAAGGGAAATCGTGTTTAACCAACTTATTGGAGTTTTTTGAAGAAGCAACATGGGCTGTGGATAAAGGGGAAATGGTGGATGTACTGTACTTGGAATTCCAGAAGGCATTATTAAAGTGCCACATCAGAGGTTATTGTGGAAAATAAAAGCTACTGGTATGGGGGTAACATGTTGATGGAGAGAAGATTGGCTGGCTAACAGGAAGCAGAGAATAGGGTTGGCAAGATGTAACTAGCAGTGTGCCACAGGGATCAGTGCTGGGACCTCAACTGTTTACAATTTATATAAATGACTTGGATGAAGGGATGGATGCTGGTGACACGAAGATAGGTAGGCAAGTAAGTTGTGAAGAGGACATAAGGAAGATAACAAAAAGATATACATAGGTAAAGTGAGTCGGCAAAGATCTGGCAACTGGAGTATAATGTGGGAAAATGTGAAATTGTCTATTTTGGCAGGAGGAACAAAAGAGAAGCATATTACCTAAATGGTGAGATTGCAGAGCTCTGAGATGCAGAGAGATCTGGGTGTCCTAGTGCATGAATAACAAAAGGCTTGGATGCAGGGACAGCAAGTAATTAGGAGAGTTAATAGAATGTTATCATTTATTGCGAGGGGAATTGAATACAACAATAAGGAGGTTATGCTTTAGTTGTACATAGCATCGGTGAGACCACATCTGGGGTACTATGTACAATATTGGTCACCTTATTTAAGGAAGGATGTAAATGCATTGGAAGCAGTTCATAAAAGGTTTACCAGACTAATACCTGGAATGGGTGGGTTGTCTTATGAAGAAAGGTTGGACATGCTAGGTATGTACCTGCTGGAGTTTAGAAGAGTAAGAGGCAACGTGATTGAAACATATAAGATCCTGAGAGGTCTTGACAGGGTGGATGTAGAGAGAATGTTTTGTCTTGTGGGAGTATCTAAAACTAGGGTGGTCACTGTTTAAAAATAAGGATTTAAACAGTTAAAACAGAGATGGGAGGAATTGTTTTCTCTCAGGGGGTCGTGAGTCTTTGAAATTCTCTTCCTGAAAATGCGGTGGAAGCAGAGTCTTTGGATAATTTTAAAGCAGAGATGGATAGTTTCTTAGTAAGCAAGGGGGTGACAGGTTATCAGGGGTAGTTGGGGTGCAGATTTGAGGTTACTATCAGATCAACCAGGACCTTATTAAGTGGTGGAGCAGGCTCGAGGGACTGAATGGCCTCCTCCTGCTCCTTGTTCATATGTTCGAGGGACAAAAATTTGGGGACCTAAATTTATGTGGGTGCATAAACCTGGGTGCCCCAGAATAAATGTGGGGACCCCTCAGCATAAATATATGTGCCCCTCCCAAATTTATATAAGTATTGACAATGTTTGGGCTGGGGAGTGAGGTGATGAATTTTGTACAGGAGGAGATTTGCAAGACAGGAAGGGGGGGTGGGGAAGAAAATGGGTAGGGCCCAAAAATGGAGTGGGTGGGGCTTTCATGAATTTGGAGGGGGTGGGGGTGAAATCAAGGAGGTTCCCCCAAAACTGAGGGGAGGTGAAAATATAAGGGACCTCCACATTTGATTACTAGGACCCCAAGACTGAGGGGGTGGGCTACAAATTGAGGGTGCGCCCAAAATTTATGGTTGCCCAAATTTTGAGCGTGTTAAAATTGTGGGCCCCTTATAATTGAGGGAGGGAGGGTCATAAATTGATGTCGTGCCCCACAGAAATGGAAGGTTGGACAATATTAAAGGGGGCATAAAACTGGCAGGGGGTGGGGGGGGTTAATAAATTAATGTGGTGCCACCACAAATTTGAGGGAGGGTTGAAATTGATGGGGTCACTGCCCCAAAATTGAAGGGAACTTGACGTGATGATATGCCTCACAAGAATGATCAGAAGGGAAATTTATGGGTGGACCTCAAATTTGATGGGGAGAAGTGGGGGGAATTCCAAGATTCATTGGAGGGGGCACTCCCAATATGAGAGGGAATGGTGTCAGGAAAGAAAAGGCCAGAATAAAAGTGAAAGAGACAGAAAAGAGTGAAAGAGAGAAAGAAGAGTGAAAGAGACAGAAAAAAGAATGAACAACGCAGATAAAGGTGTGAAAGAGACGGTAAGCAAAAGTGAAAGGGTCAGGAAAAAGAGAAACACAAAAGGAAGAGACAAAAATAAAGGCAGAAAATAAAGAAAGAGACAGAAAACAAAGAAAGGCAGAAAATAAGGAAACCAACAGGAAAGTGTGAAAGATAGAACAAAGAGAAAGAGAGAATAGGGAGGGAAAAAGGGAGGCAAAACAGGGAGGGAAAAAAAGAGGGGACAGCCTGGGAGAAGGAGAATGGGAAAGGCAGGGAGAGAGAGAGGGGAGGGAAGGCAGAAAGAGAGTGGAATGCAGACAGAAAACGAGAGTGAGAAAACCAAAGTTATGAGCAGAGATAAGGAGTGGAGCTGTGAAGAGATTGAAAAAAGAGAATAGATAAATGGAAGGATCAGAAAGACAAAGGGAGTTAGACAGGAGGTAGAGAGAGAAAGCAAAGAATGCAGAAAAAATCCAACAGATTAGAAAAAGGCAAAATGAGAAAAGGGGATCACAAGGTGAATGGAGTGTAAGAGAGAGAGAGAGTGAAAGAAGGATGAGAAAAAGATCAGTGATAGGAAGGGGTGCAAAAGAGTGTCCATTATACTCACCCACACAGAGCTGACTGAGCTTTCCTTCTGATTCCATCCAGCGTCTCCTGATCCACTTTTCCCAGCTTTGGAAATGTGTCCCTCACAGTACACGGCCAAGTACAGGAAACACACCCTATCCAAAGCCAGAGGGGGACAAGAACCTGAGCCTGAACTTGCTGGAGATGCAGACAGGGCTCCGTCTATCTCTCTCTCTCTCACACACACACAAACTGGTATAGAGCAGACACTGCCTCACAGGGTACAGACACACAGAAAAAATCTCACACAGTCACAGCACAGTGTGTGAAGACACAGGCGTACACAAAACTCTTTACAGATCCTCTCCTTATAATGCTCTACACGTTGTTTCAGAAAACAGAAAATGTAACATCACAATTTAAAAAAAGGAGGGAGAAAACAGCGAATTACAGACTGGTTAGCCTAACATCAGTGGTAGGGAAAATGCTTGAGTCCGTTAGAAAGGATGTGACAACAGGTCACTTAGAAAATATCAGTGGGATTAGACAAAGCCACATGGATTTATGAAAGGGAAATCATGTTTGGCATACCTGCTGGGGTTTTTTTGAGAATGTTACTAGCAGAATATATAAAGGAGAACCAGTGGATGTGGTGTATTTGGTTTTTCAGAAAGCTTTTGTTAAAGTCCCACATAAGAGGTTAGTGTGCAAAATTAAACTATACGGAATTGGGGGCTATATATTGGCATGGATTGGGAATTGGTTAGTAGACAGGAAACAGAGAGTAGGAAAAAATGAAATAAATGATTTTTTTTTTCCGTAATGACAGGCGGTTGCCAGTGTGGTACAGCAGTCATCAGTGTTTGGGCCCCAGCATTTCACAATCAATATTTCGATGAGGAACACAATGTAATACATTCTTAATATATGAGAAACGTTTGAGGACTCTGGGGCTATACTCGATAGAGTTTAGAAGGATGAGGGGGCATCTGATTGAAACTTACAGAATACTGAAATGCCTGGATAGAGTGGACGTGGGGAAGATGTTTCCATTAGTAGGAGAGACTAGGACCTGAGGGCACAGCCTCAGAGTAAAGGGAAGACCTTTTAGAACAGAGATGAGGAGAAACTTCTGTAGCCAGAGAGTGGTGAATCTATGGAATTCATTGCCACAGAGGCTGTGGAGGCCAAGTCACTGAATATATTTAAGAAGGAAATCGATAGATTTCTGGACTCTAATGATATCAAGGGGTATGGGGAGAGAGTCGGAGTATGGCATTGATATAGAGGATCAGCCATGATCATATTGAATGGTGGAACAGGCTCAAAGGGCCGAATGGCCTACTCCTGCTTCTAATTTCTATGTTTAAAATAGCCATGTTCAGCAGCCTGCATGCTGCTGTCCATCACAGGGGTGAAAAAGAGAGCAGGGGCCTCTCACCTGTTTTCTGATAGTAGAGGATCTGACACTCAGACCCCACTCCATTCAGAGAGGGATGCTTCACCTATCAGCCACCAGCTTTGAGTGTCTCCGTACCTGCCCCCAGGTACAGGACGGTCGAAAGGGAATTTCCCTGTGTCCGGGGAGGTGACTGGAGAGAGCGAGATGGGATTAACATTCTACCATGTGGCAGTGGAATTGTTGCTCCCATTAACACTTTGTGGAATTAATGACAAAAAAACAACGCACTGCAGTAGCTGGAAATGTGAAACCAGTAGAGAAAAATCCTGGACATTCTCAGCAGGTCTGGCAGCAACTTTGGACAGGGAGTCAGACTGAATGTTTCAGGTCAGCCAGCTGGGAAATCATTTTCGGGAAGGGGGTGGGGGGAGAGACAAAGATCATTTCCTGAGCTGATTTGCCTTTAGGAATAAAAGTCTAATATCATTTCAGAAGCAGCAGGGGCTGCAATGGGTGATCTTTTGCTTCTGGGTGAATGAATGAATTAAAAAAGGGTCTAAGCCTCTCTCCCCTTCAAAGCTGTTTCCCTGTCTTGTGATTGAAGTGATTTAACTCCCACCCTCTGCTGGCGGATCAAAGCTACTACAGGCGCGGGTCTGAGCCTCAGAGAAGTTGCTGCATCTGGAGGCATATTGACCAAGTGTGAATATTGAACAATATTGGAAGGGATTGAAGTTTGCAGCGGGAGCTCGGGTGGCCCTTTTATCACCAGACACTGTACATGAACTCTGTGACTTCTTCCCCATTGGAGATTGCAATTGGGGATTATTTCTGCTTGCAGTGTGTACATCTGCTGCATTCAGAATGGGAGTAGGTACACTTTGCCGAGTGTTACAGAGTGGACCTTGTTCACTGCAATGGTGGTTGACATTCAGTAACCTCCCCTTTTTGTTACTCCCCATCCCACCCCAGACCCCATCCAGGTTGTGCATTGACACGGATGTAGGGGGAGAAAAACCAATGTGGCAATTGCACTGTTTCTTTTTGAAGTTGGATTTTTGATGAAGGGGATTACATTGTCTGATGGTGAAGTCTACTGCACATCTGCATTACTTAACAAATACCAGGGGGTCGTTACTCAGCAGCAGATGCATTGCTGAGCTGCCTGGAGGGGAGTTGATTGGAAAGGTGGTGAAAGAGGGAAAATCCCCCACAAGGTCCATGGACTGGACACGTACTTTGTAATTTAGCAGCAGTACCAGACTCCGGCTCAGGGACTTGTGAAGCTTCCCAATGGAAAAGCTGCAAGTTTCAAATTTATTTGTTTTACAGTAGTTAGTTGCAATGTATGCCAGCCGATCATGCTGGTTCGATTGATTATGTTTGGGCTGCGGTTTGGTACAATGTGGTATTTAACATGTTAACACAATGTCACTGATTGCCTCTCCTGTCCTGCTTACGGTCTGTCCAGTGTCTCACCTGTTCCTCTAGTCCTGAAGTTAAACTCCCAGTTTCAGCAAAAGTGGACAAAAAGATTAAACAAGGAGGGAAAAATGAAGTATATGAGTAAACTTGCAGGGAACATAAAAACTGACTGTAAAAGCTTCGATAAATATGTGAAGAGAAATAAGATTAATAAAGACAAATGAACTCTGTTCCCTTACAGTCCTGACAGGGGCAGTTTCAGGACACAGTCTCCACTCAGAGATAGAGATAATCACAGGGACAAGGCCACAGCTCACAGTCCCGAATCAGAGATTAGAGTAATGATGCAGGCTCTCCTAAGAGAAGGGAGAAAGAGACCATTACAGGGAGACAGCCTATGATCACAGTCTCTAACCAGAGGGAAAGAGACCAGAAATGGGACACAAATCCTGATGACATCCTCAAAGAGGGAGTGATATAAACATGGACACAATATCTGATCACACTCCCTACTGAGACACGTTTACACAAACACGCAGACTGTGACCGCGGTTCCACTGAGTGGAAAGTCAGCCCAGGGACACAGACTCTGATCACAGTCCCCATCCAGAGAGTGGGATCAGCAAAGGGCCCACATTCCTCATTCCACAGGGAGATATTTGTACAGAGACACCGATTCCTATCACAGCCTCGCTTCGATCAGCACAGGGACACAGAATCTGAACACGGTCACCACAAAGTTACATTCCAACCAATCGGAGATTTTTGATTCTCTCAATGTAATGCTCCGCTGCAATCAATCATCACAATTTGACTACAGGTTGCTCCAAATATTTTATATCTGGGTGTTAAGAGCTTTCTAATGGCGGTGCACTGAAAGGTACTTAATTTTCTTCTGCCAATCTATTGTTACCCATGTTTCTACATTTAAAAAGTGTATAAACAGCCATAACCTGAAGAGGAGCACTCTAGACACATGATGACAGAATGAAACAAATCGTCCAGGTGAACCTGTTCTGTTCTTGAATTAGGCCATGGCTGTATCACCTGAGTATATTAGTCAGTGCTTTATAGATTGTTTAAATTAGTTACACTCTGATCGAGAGTGCTCAGTAATACAGTTATGCTTGACCAGTGTTTTTAGGATCTTGCTATTTGCTTGCACCATGAAATTGCATTGGAGCGGCTATAAGTCAAATTCCAAGAAGCATCTAATTCGCTTTTTACCATTCCGCAGTTACATCATAGAAAGGTCACTTTTTTGTAATGGTTAATAACTGATCTCCCTCAATTAGTCTGCAGTAAACTGCAATATGAAAGGAGAAAAATATTATTTTCTGAGTGAAACTTATCTAATTTTCTTCTGGATAATTAAATTAATCGCAGATCTGTTTAAGTTTGTCACCTTTTCAGCGTTGGCCGTGGCTCTACTGCTGTAGACAGTGTGAAAGGGTTATCACAGTCTACATTTATTGCTAGATTCAAAATCCCCCTCCCCCAAAAGTCATTTGGACCCTCAGTCTTCTCTATTCTTGTGAACGCATGATCATATTAAATATTCGCTCATCCTAACCGTCTTCCCATCTTCACAATCTTTTTGGACCCTGTAGACCATCAATTGCTGTAATGCCCTTACTATATTGTGGCGATTTGGACTATAAACAATGTTCCATGTGTTGCCATCCCCCTGATACCTAAAGCAGAAAGACCTCGCTATGTTGCTCAGTGTTGATCTTCTACTTAAACGCAATATCTGATTAGCTTGATTCACTGTCACTCAGCATTGGTTTAATTTGTTTTTGAACCAGGATGTCAATAACTGCTTCCTGTCCCATGCCTTTTTTTCGCACTTTCAATATAATTAAACAACCATGACTGGAAGTTTTTGCCTTTGTATGAAGTCCTTTGCATTCCTCTAAATGTGTTTCATAGTGGAAAACACGGAAAAGAACAACACTAATTCTCATTGAAATGGAATGCTCTTTACTGAGGTTATTTCCTGAGATTAACTGCAGAATCTCTATTTTTGGAACAACTGAGATGGAACTTTGTAAATATCTACTGAATCTCCAAAAAGGAAGTATTTGCATCGCACTTTAAATGTTCTTTTCCTGCTCTGAAACAATTACAGTTTATTCGGAGGTTAAGTTATCTTTATTTAGTAACTTTGCTGGAATTACTGCTTGGTCGATTGCCGGTTCATTTAATCCAGGGATCAACAATCTCACACATTTCATATGCATGCGCACTGTGTACATTCAGATTATTCCTGAATTGGACAATTATATGTCCTACCCGTTTCTTTTTAATTAGTTTGTCATTTAAAAAAAATACCATGGCTTTAACCAGAAGCGTTTTATGGGGTTGGAGCAAGGCGCTTTCTTAAACTTAGATCCGATTCTACCGACCAAATGCTGATCAGAAACTTTCCATAGCGTGAAAAACATCGTCTCTACATAAATGTTAATTGAAATTCAGCTTAGTTATATAAAATATTATATTGTTGATTGTCTCAGATACAAGGAGTTGTCATAGTACAACCATGTGAAACAGAGAGAAGAAACGGGAGAGAGAGAGAGAGAGAGACGGGGCGAGCGACAGAGTGATGGGTTGCGAGAGGAAAAAGAGTTGGTGTGAGATTTAGTCTGTATCTAACCCAGTGCTGTACCTATCCTGGGAGTGTTTGAAGGGGACAGTGTCGAGTGAAGTTTACTCTGCATCTAACCTCGTGCTGTACCTGTCCTGGGAGTATTTGATGGGGAAAGTGTAGAGGAAGATTTACTCTGTACCTAATCCCGTGCTGTACATGTCCTGGGAGTGTTTGAAGGGGACAGTGTCGAGTGAAGTTTACTCTGCATCTAACCCCGTGCTGTACCTGTCCTGGGAGTATTTGAAGGGGACAGTGTAGAGGAAGATTTACTCTGCATCTAACCCCGTGCTGTACCTGTCCTGGGAGTGTTTGATGGGGACAGTGTAGAGGGAGATTTACTCTGCATCTAACCCCGTGCTGTACCTGTCCTGGGAGTGTTTGATGGGGACAGTGTAGAGGGAGCTTTACTCTGTAACTAACCCCATGCTGTACCGGTCCTGGGAATATTTGATGGGGACAGTGTAGAGGGAGCTTTACTCTGTATCTAACCCCATGCTGTACCTGCCCTAGGAGTGTTTGATGGGGACAGTGTAGAGGGAGCTTTACTCTGTATCTAACCCCGTGCTGTATCTCTCCTGGGAGTGTTTGATGGGGACAGTGTAGAGGGAGCTTTACTCTGTATCTAACCCCTGCTGTAGCTGTCCTGGGAGTATTTGATGGGGACAGTGTAGAGGGAACTTGACTCAGTATCTAACCCCGTGCTGTATCTGTCCTGGGAGTGTTTGATGGCAATTTTATCACCAAACATGAAAGTATTTCATAATGCAAGGCCCACAAATTCAACACGAGCTTCATTCTTTGAATCTTCCTAGTCTGTTCTGATTCTCTGATAGATTCCTGGTGCTTATCCTACAAATGAGCAGTCGTCCTAATGCTGTGTACCTGTCCTGCTCCCAAACACGGCATCCAACTACAGTAAGGCAAGTGATATAGGAACGTATGTTTCAGTGAGTGAGACAGGTGAGTCTTGAGCCTGACCCTGGTGTGAGAGTGACCCTGGTTAATTCGATACTCCAGGGACAGTTTAGACAGTTTGAATGCAACGCAGTTTTGCCAGAATGAGACCTGGGTTCCAAGGGTAAAATTACAAAGTGAGATTACACAAACTGGGGTTGTATTCCCTGAAATTTAGAAGCATTGGGGCGATTTGATCAATTTGATCAATTTGTCAAAATTTAGGAGGAACTGATGATGTAGACTAGGAGAAAGTATGAGTCCTTTTCCTGTGTAACAATCTTTCATGAGGCACCTTGTGGAATCCATTTTGAAAATCCAAGTATCCTTCCATCACTAGCTCCCCGTCTCTCGCTCATCCTCTCGGATTTTATCTTTCTCACTGTCTCTCTTTCTGATGTTTAACATTTTAAACCTGTTCACAGCTGGATTGGCACAATACAAGCAGCAATGTATATTATATTTTTGAAATGCTGCAAATGTTGTTAAACTCAGTACACAGGGTACCTGAATGTTGCAATGTAAATCAGATAACTTTCATTTCACGGGGTCACAATTTCTGCCTGATGTGCTTGTATCATACCTGAAAATAGTTCAGTTTCTCTGTTTATATAACCAGTCACTTTTCTGTGGTAGTTTTTGAGATTCAATTTGAATTTTGGGAACTGTCACTTGAATGGAGTTTCTACGGTCAGTTACAGACATTCGTGTATTCTGGAAACTTGTGCCATGTTTTTTTAGAGATAAGAAATGCGACTGATGAATCAAGCTGCAATGTTTTTGTTAATTGCTTTAGATTGAGTCCATTGTCGTTTCACATGAACTTACATTTCATGAGAAAGGAATGATTAACCAATGTCTATAATTCAAATTTGTCAGGACAAGTGAGAAAGGAAGAGAAAGAGAGAATATGCAAAAACTAAGACAGGCAGGCAACTGTATTAGAAAGGTGATAATTCTCTGCATGTTATAATGTGAAGTCCTGAGCTAATGATTGAAATAAATAAGAGATTGAATCCCACACTGGGATGCTGTCCAATTTGAGTTCAGTTTTTCCTATCTGTTAAAATAAAAACCTGCATTACAGAGGAAATTTTACTCTGTATCGCACCCCATACTGTCTTTGTGTTGGGGAGTGTTTGATAAACAGTGCAGACGAAGTTTTACTTTCAAACACTGGAATTTAGATTAAGGGGTGATTTGCTCAAACACTTCAAGATAATAGTGGAAAGGGAGATGGCCGATAAAGAGCAACTTTTTCAGCTGATTGGAGAGTCTAGGACTTGGGGATAGTGGACTATGTTTAGAATTTTATACTTTTAGAACTGAATTTAAATAACTATTTGCCACACCATGCTTGGTATTAGTTTGGAATAATCTTCTGCAAACGGTAATTGATGTTAAGTTTCTTGTTAATGTTTACATCTAAGACTAATGAAGTTTTGTTAATCAAAGGTGTAAAGCGATATAGTTAGATCACAGATCAGCCATGATCACATTGAATGTCAGAAAAGCTTTGAGGGATTAAATGGGATCGTTGTTTCCCCATGTGTTTTGACCAATATTCTTCTCTGTCTCTTGGTCTCCCTCTCGATCTGTCTCTTGCTATATTTCACACTCGCTTGGTCTGTGTCTCCTCTTAGTGTCTCTCGCTCTCTCTCCCTCTCTCTGAGAATCAATTAAAAATCCACAAATATCAGTCGGCCATTTTAGCTTTGTTCACGGTGACCATTTTATGTGAGCACAGCTCTGAGACATTTATGACAGATTTCACTCCTCACGAAGGTAACGTTAGTACTTTAAACATGACAGAGACACAGCTATGCACACCCAAACAAGGATTAACATAAGATCAGGGACGAATTGATCACAGTTTTCAGCTGAATAATGGAAACTGATAGGGTAGACGGAGGGATATGCTTCTTACTGATTGTGAAGCCGGGAACTAAAATCAGAGTCTAAGAATTTAACAATAGTCTGAAACCCTTTCAAGAGTGAAATTAAGAAACACTTCCTCAGACAGGGGGTGGCATAAGTTTGGAGCTGTCTTCTGTAAATGACCCCTCCCTATCTCCTCATGTCCCACCATCTTCCAATATCTGTTTTCCTTTAATTCACCAAGGATGATCTTCAGTGAATCGTCCTCCATTTTAAACATGGAGAAGGGGTCACCTTTTTTTATAGATGAATGAGGCTTATCCCTCCAATTTAAAGAGGAATAAGGGATAGCCCTCTATGTTAAACATGGAGAAGGGATCTCCCATTGCTTTATGGATAGATAAGGTATCGACCTCCTATTTTAAGACTGTGAAGTGATCTACTTCTATGTTAAAAATGGAGAAGGGATCTCCCTCCTTTTTAAAGACAGGGAAGTGATCTCCCTCATTTTAAAAGTGGTGACGTGATCTCCCTCCATTTCTCTCACCTCGTCTCTCCCTTTCTCACCCAATCTTCCCTCACCCCGTCTCTCTCTCTCTCTCTCTCCCTTCCCCTCTCTAACAGTCTCCCTCTCTCTGCCTCTCTCACCCATCCCCTCTCACCCACTCTCTCTCACTATCGCTGCCATTCTCTCTCACCCAGTGTCTTTTGAGCCATATCTGGATGGGAGCCTAAGGGAAAATGTGTCTAGGGTTATGAGGAAAGGACAGATGAGTGAGATCAGTCAAACTGCTCTTGCAGATTGTTGACAGTATCGCGATGGGCTGAATGGTCTCCTGTGCTGTAACTCTTCCAGATATACACAAAGGCTATCTACTCAGCCTCGAATAAGCTTTACTCTTTCCTCCATTATATGGAACCCAAGCCCAACATTTCTATTTTCCCTCTTCTATTCCTGTTTCCACATTTCTCAGTTTCCTTCTTTGCCACCATGCTTCTGTTTTACCCGCTACCTGCACAAATATCAGTCATTCAGGACGCATCATCTTTCCTTCTCACACACCGCTTCCCAGCCTGATGCCCTGTCCAATAATCATCAGAATTCATTCTGTGCATTTCTTTAAACCCCCTACTGACCGAGGTACTTGTTGCTGCCTCCAACTGGGCATCAATCTCAACTCCCTCATTCCATTTTGACCCTGGACATCTGCCAGAAGCTAATCTTTCCAATCTCCTTCCCACTGCACTCCTAGATCCAAGTTCTAATTTTAAGGGCTCTGCCAGTAAATTAGCTATCACCGCTCCACCCTTCAGTGCATCCAAGCACCTGGGAACTAATATTCTATCAGTTTATTGGTGGATAACCACATTGATATTATAGCCTTGATGAAGACATGGCTGACATCATTGGTTATGACATCTATCCTCTTAATTAAGTGTCGCTGCCTGGATCTGTATTACACTGGCTTGCCCGCCGAAATCATTCAGTGGTGTAGCCTTTGTGGGCAAGTGGCATCTTTATCTGTTCCGCTACGCCCCTGGAAAATCCTCTGCCTCTGAGCATCTCACCCTGTGTTACCCTTTGGGCCTTTCATTTAACTCCCTCCTCCACCACCTCATGTTCTCTACGGCCCACCGAAATACCACTGCTAATTGCCCATTCAATATCTCCTGGGCTTGCTCGAATAAACTCTGTGCTCAGTGACTTCCCGTCCTCACCTATTGCAAACTTCATCTCAACTCTATTTGATCTCCTCTGAGATTACTCCCAACCTTGATTTCCAAAATCTCTTCCTCCATGTTAGTTCAACTATCCATATTCATGGCATTCCCTTCAGTCTGACTTTTTCGGATGACATTGCTAGCTCTCTCGTTTCTCTCTCTGATAAGACAATGTTTGATTATTTCTTTGCATCACCCTCTTCCCACATTCACCTTCACCCTCCCATATCTACTGCTTTCCGTGTCTATCATTGGAAAATAATTATTTCATATCCCTTTCCACCTTTGGCTAACAAAATTCTATCAACCTCAGATTTAAGTATGAACCAGCCGATTAGCATCAATTGCTCTTTGCAGGAGAGAGTTTCAAATTAATACCACACCTGGTGTGGAAAAGTGTTTCTTAATTTCACTACTGAAAATCTAAAGTTCTGAACAAAATCTAAAGTATGTAATTCCCAAGCCTTAACTTCCCATTCAACAAAATAGTTGTCCTTTATCAGCCCTCTCCGCTTCCATTATTCTCTTCAAGTGTTTGATCAAATCACCCCTTAACCTAAATTTGAGCGTTTCAGAGTAAAGCTTCATTTACACTATTCATCAAACACTCGCAACCCAAACACAGTATGGGGTTAGATTAAAAATGACATCCCTCTGTCGCGACAAAGATATTTTTAATTGCAGGTTTGTTACTGTATTTTTAGGAAAAGCAGAACTAAAATTGCACAACATCCCCGTTTGGGATTTGAACTCGTGGATCCATTCCATAAATCTTTTCTGCACCAAACATCTTCCCTAAATCGAATGATTCTTTCCTTGTTGGTACTTTGTGTCTCAGTCTCTTCACTGCTTCGTGTCTGTTACGTTGAAAGTACTAACGTCACATAAGCTAGGAGTCAACTCTATCATCAATGGCCGAGTGCTGTGGTGACATAAAATGACGACATTGAACAAACCTAAAATGGATGGCTGACACTTGTATGTCTTTTTTTTTCACAGATTCTCAGAGAAAGAGAGAGAAAATGAGTAGAGACCGAGCGACTGAGAAAAACGGAGTTACTGGCCGACGGGGGACCGAGAGAGAGTGAAAGAAGGATGTAGGTGTCTCTTTGTGTGTGTGTTTGTATCTCCGTGTGTGTATTTTCTGATGATTTGTGTGTGCGAGGACAGCACGTTTTCCACTCATAGCTCGTTCCAACTGGACTAACTGGGTTGAGTCTTTTTCAGCATGCAGGTAGATGGATGAGAAGCGTTTCACTACTTTAAGCACACGGATAAGGCTTCCAATGATTTTAAAAACTCAACAGTTGATCAGACAGGAAGGGGGGTGTAAGTGGCAACTCTCCAGGATTGGTCTGGAGTCTCCAGGAAAAGATTGATCTCCCGGACACTGCTTTGTGCAATCCTGGAGAAAACTCATGGAGACATTATAAAGGATTGCGTTTTTTTTCAAACTTTATTTGAACACTTCTCTTTACCAGATATTGTCATTTAGAGAGCTAACTAACTCATTTTCTTTCTGTTAAAACTTTACAGACTTCAGTGCTTCAGGTCAATGACGTTAGATCAAAGCCGGGACAGGTTACACACAGTAGAATCTTCAGGCAAAAAGGAGGGAGGCGAGTAAATGAGCCGATGGATAAAATAGAGGACAGGACAGATGAAATGCTGCATTGTGCCTTTGCGAAGCAGCTCTGAGAAAAGATGAGTGGATTTTATTGAGATTCATCCCAAACAACTCCGTGACGCAGGACTCTGCTGTTCCCAGAGACGTTCACCGAGATAAAATTCCACTCTTGTCCCATAGGACAACGAGGCTGGAAACTGTGTAATACTTTACATTTCCAAAAATATACGTTATTCATAAAATATGTCAAGGTACACTGGCATAACAGTTCTGCTTCAACATCACATTTCAAGACAGTCCAATCTCTTTTACAGCGGCCTGAGATACTACAATATACTTAATACTGCTTAGATTGACAATTCTCATTTCATACCCAACATTCCCTGTATGTTTTTTTGTTTGGAGAAAAACAGCGGGCGAGCACAGCCTGGGCTTATGGACCTTGGGGAGCACGGCTCAACTGCCCCGGTACATCGTCCTGTTCCCTCTCCCTCACCCACTTGCTCACCCCACTCCCCCAATTCATTCTGTGAACCAGCTGCCGTCAACAGTAACTTTCAAGAGGAAGTTGGAGCAATACCTGAAGGGAAAGGTCATTGCAAGGCTAAAAAAGGAAAAGACCATTGTAGGCAATAAGAGAAAAGCAAAATACTGCGGATTCTGGAAATCTGAAACAACAATAGAAAGTGTTGGAAAATCTCAGCAGGCCGAACAGCATCTATGGAGAAAAAAAAGAGTTAACGTTTCGAGTTCTTTTGACTCTTCTTCAGAGCTCTGAAGAAGATGTGGCATCGGGAGTGAAAAGTCTAAAGTCATTTCAGAATCAGCTGGCTTTACAATGGAAGATCTTTTGTCTGGGGGTGAATGAATAAAAAGGGTCAAAGTACAACCTCCTCAAAGCTGTTTCTCTACCTTATGATTAAAGAGATACACCCCCATTCTCTGCTTATGAATACGCGCTACTGCAGAAGCAGAGGGGAAACCATCAGACAAAAGATGGAGAGGCTTCGGCATGAGCTGAGCGAGTTATAGACAAGCCTTTCTTTTTACAAAAATATTCTTGATTCATCAACATTTATTCAAGTACATTATGACCATTCAAAGCGGATATTACATTGCGCATCAAAACAAATCAGTTTCTCCCCATACTGTGTGTAACTCATTGAATTAACAAATAGACAATTGACCTGTATGTCTATTAGAGACCTGATTAAGCCTTTTTCTTTCTAACGTTACGCCTGTTGCAATTCTCACCCAAATCACAATCATTGTCCCCACATGAAGGGACCATACATGTATAGAGAGGTATTTTCAGAAATGATTGTTGGTGTATCGTTGTGATACATTAGCCTATACTCATTGAGATTTATTTTATAAACGTTATCTATTTTAAAATTGCAATTTTTGCAAAGTAGAGAAATAGGTAATTAACATAGATTGTGATAAAAAATTGTCACCAATCACCTCAGGTTTATTTTAAGTTCAGCAATGACTACCTCAACAAGTTGGCAAAGAGGATTTTGTGCTGAAATAAAAGTCGCTGGTTTCACTTTCAGCATCACACACTCTCTCTCACACACACGCAATCACAAATATACAGACTCACGCAGGCACATATGCACAATCACACGCATTCACACATACACACTCACTCACACAGTCAAACACACACACAGACCCACGCATTCACATGCGGCAATCTTCCTGTGCTGGCTGCTGCCATAACTACACATGCACATAACAACAACAATTTAAAAAAAAACACGAAATTAACTTTACCAACTTGTGCCTAAGCTTTTCAGGTGCTCTGAAATGTTTCACGCAATTCGTTCTTTTTTGTGCATTACAGATTATGCGATTCAGGGAGGATTTTCAATGCTCAGATTGGCCTTTTTGCAACATATTTCATGATCTTCAGTTGCCTTCAAGCGGAGGGTCTGCTACCTTCAGGGCATTTATTGAGGTGTGAGCTTTGTGGCCTTTTAACCAAGTTTTGCTATTTGTGCTGAGCACAATTAGGTTGCAAATGCAATATTTCGCACAGGCCAGTGCCTGTGAGCATAGTTTCTGTTGACGTCTGCACCGAATATCTGGGCCTCCAGCATCAGCCTGTTTCTCAATCTCCACGCTCTCTGCTGAGCCCTCAGCGGTCACTCCTTCACCCAGCTTCACCCCCGGCCCCCAATACCCTCAGTACCCTGCCTTGTCACCTCTTGCACTGACTTCAAAGAACACCTTATCATCGGCCTTTTTGACTGATGCTCCATGTGCCGGTTATTCCTTTAATTTTCTTGCTTCTTTCCAGCTTAGTGTCATATTGCTCCGCACTCCCTTTTAAAGTGCTCTAAAATGTCCTTTGACTGAAAATTATAGAGAACGTACAGAAAATTTTGCAGGCGGAATTCAGCCAGAAGTTATGGTGCACTTCGATAACGACTTAGAGAGGACAGCTATTCAGGTCCTACAGTCGGATTTTCAGGAGGAAATTAAATGTAGGCCTACAAAGGTAGTAACCTCTGGATTTCTTACCCCACACTCCACCCTCCCCCCCCCCCCCCCCCCCCCACTCAGCAACGTCCCCACCGCCCAACACATTGCAACTTGCCAGCGGGAGTAACAATGGGAATGCAGGAATGATCAATACGTGCCCCGAAGCTTGTTGCACGAGGTTGGGGGTGGGGGGGGGGGTGTTGGGGAGAGGGGGCAGCAGATTTTTGGGGCAGTGCGTACAGTTCTAGCGCAGGAGGCAACTATTCCATATGGACGGGTTGCACCGCAACAGGACAGGGAGCAATGCCCTCGATGGGAGGGAGTATCACCAGTGTGATGAGGAGAATTTGAACTGATGTAGCAGCGGGGTGGGCACCCAGTCTCTGTATTATAGAAAAGGATTAAGGCCCATAAAGGAGAGAGTGTCTTTGATAGTATGAGAGAGGGATGCGGTAGCATATTAGATACACGCAGGCGAAGAAGCACTATGAGCTTTAGATTGTCAGGTTTAGGTTGCATATATATAAATATTCCACGTGTAAAGTTGGTAAAAATTCTGGAACTCCCTCCCAAGCAGCACTATGGGTGTAGCTACATTACATGGAATGCAAATATTCAAGAAGGCAACCTGATGGAACATACGGTGGGCAAGTGAAAAGTTATTTACTTGGTCAGAAGATTAAAAATGCATAATATGCTTTAAAACGTGACAATTATACATTTAAATGTTCATAAAGTCTTAGGTGCACTCGTGAAATTGCCACAAAATGTTTGCATGCAGGTACTGTCAGAATATGGTCAGGAACAAATAACTGCTTGTTTAAAGTAGATGACGTTTGAAATACCAGTTGCGTGCACAGAGAATAAAGCAACAAGCTTCTACAGTTTGAAACAAACAAAACAAACACTACTATAAAAAGTCAGAAAAGTAAAAAATCTACAATATCTATCTAATATTCTCACATTCAGAATTAACATGTGTTAAATATGAATTATCAGGAAAACTGGTCAAACACACCACACTGCACACTAAATGGAAGGTGTGACTAAGACATTTCCATGGATTCTCAGTAACCCGCCCAGATGTCAGTGATCACCGGGAGTCACAAAACCTCATTAAAATTCTGTCTCCCTCACAAGGGATTTCAACTCTTCACTTGCAAAGGAATGCCCCCTGAATTCCCTCAAAAGGCTCAGATTGCCTCAATGGTCGCGGACTTCCCAATGGTTCAATGTCTTCTCCTGAGACTGAAGTCTATGGAATTTGCAAAGCTGAACATCAGCCTTTACTAACTGGCATGATTCCAATTCTTCCACAAACTACCTGCTTAACAAGCAGGCCCTGCGCCTAGGCTTCTCAAAACTCTAGGGCCCAGTTGCACTGAACTATAAATGGCTCCCAGTTCTTCTTCTGAGCCCTAAACATCTCCAACTTGGAGCCAGTGACCTTCTGCACTTTCTCAGATGCCCAGAACTTTGCTGAGCCAAAACTGCTTGGTGTATGCTAATGGCTCCCAGGGCTTCTCTATAAGCTGCAAATCATATGAGGCCCTAACTAATGCATTCCACCTCATCGTTATTGGCACTAACTACCTCCATATATTGAGAGGCAAAACATATTTTGTGTTTTGGTGAGCCTGTCAACATTAACCGGCTTCCTGGCATGAGTGTTGTGATTTATACGAGAGAGTAGGGAGGTGTTTGAATGCTGACAGTGTTCCTGGTGATGGACTCAGTATCATCACGCCACAGTCCTGTTGAAATGCCTACAGAGTTAACTGGAAATTGGACGATATTTATAGACAGCCATAGAAAAATAGCAAATAGAAGCAGCTTGCACGAGACTCTTTAAAAGGGGGATTTAATTATCCCTCAGTGCTGCGACGTTGCCATACCATGTAACCTTTCATATTCAAATGGACTTTCAATTTCCTTTTGGAGTTAGCGATTGAATCTGCTTCCCACTTGCTCAGGTAGCTCAGTCCAGATGATATCAAATTGCTGCATTTTTAAAACGTCTGCTCATTTTTCTCGTTGATTTTTTAAACCAATTAGTTTACACCTCTGACAACAGGCTGCTGATTAATGGTCTATCTCGGAACAATGTTTTATCTTCTAATGAGAAGGTCCCTGGGTTCTCACATATCCCCATTGTTAGGACCCCAGCTGAGGCTACCCGTGGACAAGCCTGATCTCAGAGTGCAGCCCAGCTTGATAGTTCCTAACTTTTATTTGTTTGTTTAAATATGTGTTGATTAGGTACTGAACAGAGTCACAGCTGCTGAACTTTTAACAAAATAAGAAAACATTCATTAAGCAAGAAAAAGTGAATCATATTGCAATACTCCTTCACCCACAATTATACCTTTACAGATATATAGAGGCCGGTAAGGATAATACAAGTTACAAAAACTATCTTATGCTTTAAAGTTCACTGTAAGTACACAGTCTGTGGAAACCAATAGGTACCCTATTGTCAGACATGCTGCACTCTGGAAGCAAGTGACAGATACCACCTCAAAGAGGTGCTATGGATTTCTCCTCAACTGCCATCAGGCACTTGTCACACCACAAGGAAACTGATCTCACTGCACTCCTTCTCACACGAAGTTTTCCATACTCCACTCTCCAAAAAATTGCCTTGGAATCTTCTATGAAACTGAAGCGTTCTCTCAAATACCTTTTGGAATGGTTCACCACCAGGGTTTTGAACTTTCGTTCTGATGCTCCTCTTCTGTGGGTCACCACATACGTTCAAGCTGTTTTCCACACACTCTCTCACCGACTTAGCCATCAACATTGTCACTGCTTCTCATGCCCATAGCAAAGATTTACAGACCTTCAGTTGTCTCCTTGGGCAATCATGCTTCTTGCAAGCTGTTCTCGCTTTGAAACTGCTTTCTGTGGCTTTTGTCTCTTTAAATCTGAAGCTTGGAGACTTTGTCTCTGCCCCTCACCCTTAACTTCACTTAACAGGTTATTTTCCAGGTTGTTGTCCTTCGTTTGACCAGAAGATCTGCCTGGGACTTTCTGCTGTTCCACTCCCCTGGATTCTGGGGTGGCTTTCTTTAACTTGAGGCTGGCTATCTGTCCTCTTTTGCTCCAGCCTCTCTCTGGCAGCTACTTTCAACCCATTTTAGATTGGCTATCTGCCCCTTCTAGGTGGCTTCTGTATCAGAACTGTCTTCAAACCAACTCAACTTATAACTGTTAGTTCTTTTGTTTTTCTGTACGTCTGTGGGAGGGAGCTGCCTCGCTGTACACCTGTTGCAACACAACAGCCCTATTCCTCCTCTTTTGTTTGTTTATCTTAGCTGAAACAGTTAAAAAAAGCCTCACTAGAAATTCAAACACATTTTAAAAGTGAAACTAAAACTCAATTTCAACTTCCTTAACACAGAGATACAGAAATATAAATCAAACTTAAACATTAAAGGTAAAATTCATTCCTAGCACCCTGAAACACCAAAATAACTGAGTTAAACTGTCTAAATTTCCTAAGATCATGCAACTGATATCCGTGTTAAAATTAATGGATTGAATTTTTATTTGATGGGATTTCATGGAAATTTGGATGGCTGGATCTCTGCATTGAATAAGGAGTCAATAACCCGTGGACCATAAGTCTAATTTACTCTTGAGAGTTTGTTATTTATTCGAATCTTCTGGAAAAATTTGTGTCAGTGGAACGGTCACCAAAAATGCTCTCGTAACGCCATGTAATTGTTGGGAATTCCCAAGAATGTTTCAAAGTTGAGGAAGTACAATGCTGTATTTGAATAGTCATAGGTACAGGGTTAATGCTTGTGTATTTTTAAATACAATTCCGCGCCATGTTTACTATCATAAGTACTCTCAGAAGGTCGCCACATTTTGTTCATCGTGGATGGTCAGAAATGAGTAATGAATGCCCCGGAATTTCAACTCCATGGTTTGGTTTCATTGGTTATATTTAAAACTCAGTATGGAAATTTGACAGAGACTCTGAAAATAATCACATTTTCTCGTATAAATAATTAGGTACTTGTAAATTTAGAGAAATGTTCTCGTTTCGCCTAATGTGGTTTTGAAATTGTCTGGCTTTAGCAGAAATCCAGTTTACATTTGGCCAACGCTGGCTAAATATGATTTATGTTTTTTCAAGTTGTTGCATAATGAGTTAATTTGAAGCTGTTTGTTTGATCACTGTAAATAATATCAGTCTGCTGGCGCTCTAATTATGCCAATAGAAACTTCTCCCGCCTTACATAAGGACCTTCGCTCATTGCATTAATTCAGAGTGTCTGTCAAAGCTTAAGGTCTCTTGAACAAAGTTGGATTATTGTCGTGCAACGTTTGGCAAGATGGATCGGAAATACTCAACAGAATGGGCAGTAAATTATGTACTTTTTGATATACAGGATATCTATTATCCCATTCTCGCGGCTATTGGTGTCCCTGGTAAGGCTCAATATCTAGGTGTTATTGATATGCTCATTTTAACTGTATTTATGAATCAAATGACCAAATCCAAACTGCTGTTACTCTTTCTTCTCAACACCCTCAGCCTAATGTACGTTACACTTAAATCCAAATGTTGTTTTTATTTTACAACTATCCACAGCCAACAGTTCGTTTTATTCAGTGGAACACTCTTTTGGTGTGGGTGCCCCGAAAATATTATTTGCTGATTTCCTTTAATAGCACTAGACAGGCTATGTCTAATCATTGGATGGTGAATCAAATTACATAAAATATGTGTTCATGACTTAAAGAATTTTATTTTTGATGAATAATGTTAACAATAGAGTTTCAATTGGTGATAGATAATACTAAGTGCTTTTTTGTTCCAGTTGGATTATAAATAGCATAATGTGCGGTATATATTCCTTTTTGATTTTCTGGTTTTATATTCCACCCTCAAGTTGAAGATTTAGCAGTTCCCACTCGCACCTAATTCACATTGTTACACTCCCATTCAGATAAGGGGAGGGTGTTTACTGGCAATTAGTGGGATTAGTAATCTAGCCACAGCAATGAAACTGTTGTGCTAAAAACTCACCTGATTCATTAATGCCCTTTAGGGAAGAAAATCTGCTGCCCTTACTTGGGTCTGGCCTACATGTGACTCCAGACCCACAGCAAAGTGGTCGACTCTTAACTGTCCTCTGAAATGGTGTGGCAGGACACTCAGTTCATGGGCAATTACTTGTGGGAAACAAATGCTGGCTTGCAAGCGATACCCAAATTGCGTGAAAGAATAAATTAAATAACTTCCGCGCTCGCAAGCAAGGAGGCAGGGGCATATCATTAGCTACATGATCCGTGCTTTGGTATGTACTATAAATCAAACAGCATTGCCAGGGAACTGGAAATTGGTCCATCACATGCATCACATGGTCACTTCTTTGGGCAGGAGTCCTCTCCCAGTTCAACGGATCCTTTTACCCATCTCCAATATTCTCCCTCCACCTGGACCCCGCCCTCTGGATTCTTACCTTCTCTCGATCTTTTCATTGAGAACTGTCGGCGTGACATTAGTCGTCTCAATTTCTCTGCTCCTCTCACCCATTCTAACCTGTCTCTCTCTGAACTTATTGCACTCCATTCTCTCAGGTCCAACCTTGACATTGTCAGCAAACCCGCTGACAAGGGTGGTGCTGATGTTGTCTGGTGCACTGACCTCTACCTCGCTGAGGCTGAGCGTCAACTCGCAGACACTTCCTCCTACCTCTCCCTAGACCATGACCCCACCACTGAACATCAAGCCATTGTTTCCAGGACTGTCAGTGACCTCATCTCCTCTGGGGATCTCCCTCCCACAGCTTCCAACCTGATAGTCACCCAACCTCGGACGGCCCGCTTCTATCTCCTACCCAAAATCCACAAACAGAACTGCCCCGGTAGACCGATCGTCTCAGCTTGCTCCTGCCCCACAGAACTCATTTCTCGTTATCTTGACTCCCTTCTCTCTCCCCTTGTCCAGTCCCTTCCCACCTATATCCGTGATTCCTCTGACACCTTACGTCACATCAACAATTTACAGTTCCCTGGCCCCAAACGCTTCCTCTTCACCATGGACGTCCAATCCCTCTACACCTCCATCCCCCACCAGGATGGTCTGAGGGCCCTTAGCTTCTTCCTCGAACAGAGGCCCGAACAATCCCCATCCACCACTACTCTCCTCCGTCTGGCTGAACTTGTTCTCACGCTGAACAATTTCTCCTTCAACTCCTCTCACTTCCTCCAAATAAAAGGTGTGGCTATGGGTACCCGCACGGGCCCCAGCTATGCCTGTCTCTTTATGGGGTATGTGGAACATTCCTTGTTGCAGTCCTACTCCGGCCCCCTTCCACAACTCTTTCTCCGGTACATCGATGATTACTTCGGTGCCGCTTCATGCTCTCGTCAGGACTTGGAAAAATTTATTAATTTTGCTTCCAATCTCCACCCCTCCATCATTTTCACGTGGTCCATCTCTGACACTTCCCTTCCCTTCCTTGACCTCTCTGTCTCAATCTCTGGTGATAGACTGTCCACCAATATCCATTACAAACCCACCGACTCCCACAGCTATCTCGACTACAGCTCCTCACACCCCGCTTCCTGTAAGGACTCCATCCCATTCTCTCAGTTCCTTCGCCTCCGTCGCATCTGTTCTGATGATGCTACATTCAAAAACAGTTCCTCTGACATGTCCTCCTTCTTCCTTAACCGAGGTTTTCCACCCACGGTCGTTGACAGGGCCCTCAACCGTGTCCGGCCCATCTCCCGCGCATCCGCCCTCATGCCTTCTTCTCCCTCCCAGAAACATGATAGGGTCCCCCTGGTCCTCACTTATCACCCCACCAGCCTCCGCATTCAAAGGATCATCCTCCGCCATTTCCGCTAACTCCAGCATGATGCCACCACCAAACACATCTTCCCTTCACCCCCCTTATCGGCATTCCGTAGGGATCGCTCCCTCCGGGACACCCTGGTCCACTCCTCCATCACCCCCTACTTCTCAACCCCCTCCTATGGCACCACCCCATGCCCACACAAAAGATGCAACACCTGCCCCTTCACTTCCTCTCTCCTCACCGTCCAAGGACCCAAACACTCCTTTCAAGTGAAGCAGCATTTCACTTGCATTTCCCCCAACTTAGTCTACTGCATTCGTTACTCCCAATGTGGTCTCCTTTACATTGGAGAGACCAAACGTAAACTGGGCGACCGCTTTGCAGAACACCTGCGGTCTGTCCGCAAGAATGACCCAAACCTCCCTGTCGCTTGCCATTTCAACACTCCACCCTGCTCTCTTGCCCACACGTCTGTCCTTGGCTTGCTGCATTGTTCCAGTGAAGTCCAACGCAAACTGGAGGAACAACACCTCATCTTCCGACTAGGGAATTTACAGCCTTCCGGACTGAATATTGAATTCAACAACTTTAGGTTGTAAGCTCCCTCCCCCATCCCCACCCCCTTTCTGTTTCCCCCTTCCCTTTTTTTTCCAATAAATTATAAAGATTTTCCTTTTCCCACCTATTTCCATTACGTAAAAAAAAAACCCACTAGAGCTATACCTTGAGTGCCCTAACATCCATTGTTAATTAGCACATTCGTTTAGATATTATCACCAACTTTAATTTTAACACCTATGTGTTCTATTGTACTATTGTTGTTGACATCTTTTGATGATCTGCTTCTATCACTGCTTGTTTGTCCCTACAACCACAACCCCCCCTCCACCTCTTTGTCTCTCTATCTCTCCGCCCCCCCCCACACACACACCTTAAACCAGCTTATATTTCAACTCTTTCTTGGACTCGAACGCAAATTCTGTCGAAGGGTCATGAGGGCTCGAAACGTCAACTCTTTTCTTCTCCGCCGATGCTGCCAGACCTGCTGAGTTTTTCCAGGTAATTCTGTTTTTGTTTTGGATTTCCAGCATACGCAGTTTTTTTTTTTTATACATGCATTATTAAACTAGTTTGGATAGCGAAAGGTAGATAGAGTAACAAACGAATGGACTGACGGTTGGATAATTTTAATCTGTCCATAGTGTAAAACGATTGACATTCGATCAGCATATCATTAACCCTTTCTGAATTTATTTTATTTAATTGATTTGAATGGAAAGTAATTACGAATGCGTTGGAGAAACAATCAAACAAAGACCTTGTTTGCATGCTCTGTTTTCTGGTAAAACGATAGAAAGTGGGAAGGTGAAAGTATGGTGGGTAGTCAGGGAAGAGAAGGAGCAGGTGGAAATTCGCAGGGAGTTTTTTCTCAAAATAAAAGGAAAGGTATTGACGGTAGAAGTGGCAGTCGAAAATTGAGGTGCTTTCATTGTAATAAAGTTGCAAATACGAAATCTGAGTGCCGGAAATTTCAGGGAAAATCTTTTGGAATTATAGGGATGCAGAAAATTTCTGGAAGTAAAAATACCATGGGTTCTTAGAAAAACCAACGGTTTGTGTACAGGTAAAAGAAGGGGAATCAGTGATAGGTAAAGAAGTGGAAATGTGTTCACAAATTACTCAAGTGAATTCAGAGGGTCAGCTTGCAGAGAATTTTGAAGGCATTGTGTGTGAAGGGAAAAGCGTTCCATGTGTACAGAGTGGAGTACGTAACTATGTTAAAATTTTAAGAAACACAGGGGCTGGTCAATCCTTAATGTTGTATTCTTTTATATATGTATAAATCCTATGTATCAACAGAGGTTATTTCAGTCCAGTGTCCAGGTTGTAAATTTGCAAATATCCTTTGAATGTTAAACTTATGACAATGCGTCTGCAATTGGATGTTGTCGCCCAGCCACATGTATGATCTGTAAATTAAATGATTGCAGTAATATACTCCATCTGAGCAGTCTAGTGCTTGGGCCTTGAAATTTGTCCAAAAACTTGAAAGGATTGTGCTCTGTATAAACATTTATTTCTGACGAACTGCTTGCAACATAAATTCTAAATTGTTGTAATGCTAACCCTAAACCCAAAGTTTCCTTTCCCATGATTGAATATCTTCGCAGTTGTACATTCAACTTCCGTGAAAAATACCCTATCGTTTTTTTCAATTCCTGTGTCATCTTCGTGCAACACTAGGGCTCCATTGCCTTTATCACTTGTGTCAACAGGCAACTTAAATTGCTTGGCATAATTGGGTGCTGCCAAGACTTGTGTCATAGTTAATACAGTTTTCAATCTGCCAAATGCCTTCTGACACTCCCGTGTTCATTGAAACTTCTTATTCTTTTTTAACAGTTCGGTCAAAAGAGCAACTACATGGCTAAAACTTCTGATTATTTCAGATTTCTGATAATGTTTCTGATAAAACCCACACATGCCCAGAAATCTCAAAGCTTCTCATTTTGTTGCAGGCACTGGGAAATTCACGATAGCCTTGACTTTCAGCTCCCCATGTCCAATGGTCTGGCCCAGCTATGAAACTTGTGCTTTTGAAAATTCATTGCCAGCCAAGTTCGCCATCAAATTTGCTTATTGCAATCGAGTAAATATTTTTTTTCCAGATGTTATAAATGCTCCTCCCACATCTAACTGAAAATTATGAAGTAGTCAATATAAACAGTGCTGTTGCTCAGGCCTGCAATTACTTTGTCAGTCTTGGAAATGTTACAGGTGCATGTTTCATACCAAATTGCATGATGTTAAACTGCTGTAGTCCATCTGGCATCACAGAAGCCAATATCTCCTTTGTTCTCTCTGATAACGCTACTTGCCAATATTGCTTTAGCAAGTCAATATTTGTGATAAATTTTGATTGTCCCATGTTTGCAATATATTCATCCAACCATGATTTTGGATATGAAACCTCTTTTGTTACAACATTCACCTTTCAATACTCGACACATAGTCTGTGTTCCATTTGTTTTTCAGTACCAGCACAATAGGGTAAATCAGTTTACTGCAACGAGACTCAATGACATCATTTTGAAGCATGACATCGATTTCGTTCTGCACTTGTGATACTTTTGCTGGCTATAATCTACAAAGATGTTGTCTTAGCAAAGATGAAACTTCTACAGACTCATCATGTATAGCTAAATTTGTCCTTCCCAGGTTATTTTCACAATGATCTTTCTGTGGCTGCTATAGCTTCTCCAAACCACTTTGACACTTGGCTGGAAGGTAACTCAATATTACATTTAAATTTTAAAGACCTTCCTCATTATCCAACTTGGTTAGCAGAAAATCCATTGCAGAATCCTGCATTTCTACTTCTTCCTCATTATCTACCTTTTGGTGCCCATTCCTGTCAAATTACTTTTTAAGCATATTTGCATGACACACTCTCTGCCTCTTTCTTCTATCTGGAGTATTTATTAAATAATTCAGTTCACTGAGCTTCTTTTCAACCCAATAAGGCCCATTAAACGATGCCTTTAATGAGGCATCCAGTACTGGTAACAGAGCTAGTACCTTCTTCTCAGCAACAAAGCTATGAGCTATCGGTTAACCGTGTGCTTTCATTTTAATCATTTGCTACAAAACTTTTCAATTTTCACTTACTAATTCCCATGCTCTGTCCAATCTCTCTCTGAGGTTTGGTACATAATCTAGGAGAGTAATTTCTGAATTTTGACCCAACTATTTCTCATGAACCAATTTCAGTCGTCCCCTTACCACATCACCATAAGCTAGTTCAAAAGGAATAAAACCAGTTGATGCATTAGGGGGAGGGGGAGGGGGGGGTGCAGTCTCTAATAACCAGCAACAAGAATGGAATTCCCTTATCCCATTCCTTTGGATAATTCTGGATATATGCTTTCATCATAGCTTTTAGAGTTTGATGCCAACTTTCGAATGCTCCATGTGATTCAGGGTGCTAAGCTGATAATGTCAGTTGTTTAATTTAAAAACTGTTCATTTATTCGTGAAACAGCTGTGACATGAATTTTAACCCTGATCTGATTGTATTTTTTGAGGTAAACTATATTTTGTATAAAATTTAGTTAACTATTCCACAATTTACTTTGTTGTAATATTTCTCAAGGGCATTGCTTCAAGGACCTTGTAGAGACATCCATTCTTCTCAGTAAGTACTGATTTCCACTTTCATTCTGAGGGAAGGGTCCTACACAATCAACCATGACTCTAGTAAAATGCTTCTCAGGTGCTGGAATTTGAATTAGCTGTGCCAGCTTATTCATTGCTTGTGGTTCCCCTATCTCCTATCTTCTGTGACATGTTCGACAGTATTTGACTATATTCTAATGCAATCCGAGCAAAAGATACATTTTTGTGTTTTTGCCTGTGTTTTTCTAAGTCCTAAATGCTTCCCCATTTGAATTTCATGAGCTATCTTCAAAATCTTATTTCTATATCCAAATGGTAGGGCAATCTGATATATCTCCCTCCAGCTTTCATTTGTTAAAGCATGAAAAGGCCTCCACTTTATCATTAAAATATAACTGCTTCACAGTTTCATACAGTGCAGAAGAGGCCCTTCAGCCCGTTCGTCTGCACCGACACGCGAGAAAACCTGACCTATCTACCTAATCCCATTTACCAGCACTTGGCCTTTGGCTTGAATGTTATGACGTGCAAATTGCTCATCCAGGTACTTTTTAAAGTATGTGAGGCAACCCGCCTCCACCACCCTCCCAGGCAGAGCATTTCAGACCGTCACCATACTATGGGTAAAAAAAGTTTTTCCTCAAAACTCCCCTGAACCTTCTTCCCCTCAACTTGAACTTGTGTTCCCTTGTGACTGACCATTCCACTATTGGGTACAGCTGCTCCCTATCCACCCTGCCCATGCCCCTCATAATCTTGTACACCTCAATCAGGTCGCCACTCAGTCTTCTCTGCTCCAAAGAAAACAATCCAAGTCTATCCAACATCTCTTCATAACTTAAATGTTTCATCCGAGGCAACATCCTGGTGAATCTCCTCTGCACCCCATCCAGAGTAATCACATCCTTCCTATAATGTCGCGACCACAACTGCACACAACACTCCAGTTGTGGCCTCACCAATGTTCTATACAACTCCAACATGACCTCATTACTTTTATAATCTATGCCTCGATTGAAAAAGGCACGTGTTCCATAATGCCTTTTTCACCACCCTACTAATATTCCCCTCTGCCTTCAGAGGTCTATGGACACACATGCCAAGTTCCCTTTGTTCCTTAGAACTTTCTGGTGTCATGCCGTTCATTGAATATTTCAGTGTCAATTTACTCCTTCCAAAGTATGTCACCTCACACTTTTCAGGGTTAAATTCATTCTGCCACTTAACTGCCCATTTGACCATCCTGTCTGTATCTCCCTGTAGCCCAAGACACACATTGTCACTGTTAACCACCAGGCCAATCTTTGTGTTACTCGCAGATTTACTAATCCTGACCCAAATAGTTATCTATGTTGTTTATGTAAATGGCGAATAATAGGGGAGCCAGCACAGATCTCTGTGGTATGCCACTGGAAACTGGCTTCCAGTCACTAACGAAGGCTCTGTCATCACCCTCTGTCTTCTACAACTAACCTTTAATGGAATAACATTCTGGAATATGTTTTGCCTCTGTTTCTGAGTAATCTGGCTGATAAAAACGTTCTATTTGCAAATAATTTTTCTGCAATTCCACTAACTTTCTTGAGTTAAACACTTCAGTGGAATTGTCTTCCAGTATTTATTCCTGAACAACTTTATCAAACACAGTACCAGCTAATTGGATTTCTGCCCCATCTCCCGGTCTTCTAACTCCCTGTTCTTCTTTTTTCAACCTTAGGGAGTGTGATCTCGCTATCACACAATCTGGAAACAATCCAAGATGATCTCTCTGCAACCCTTCTGTTGAAACCACTTCTACTGGTTCCTCAGCTATCCATAGACATCAACCACACCTGTGATCCAGCTGTATCATTTCCCAGAATAAATTGAACCCCTGCAATGGCCACTTATTATTCCAACAGTCACCTCACCTGTTTTTCACTCACAGTGTAAATTTAACTTCCACAATGGAATATGTTTAGCATCTACATGAACTCGACTTATTATCACCTGTTCCTGCAATCCTCGCTCCTAACAACAAATATCTCTGTCCCACATCTTTAACGAATCCCACCCTATACAAGTGCAAAGACCGTCTCTTCACACACAAAATCTTTAAACATCTCTGCAACATGTTCTCCGAATTCTTTTGGGTAATTTGTGAACAAATTCCCACTTCTATCACAGATTCTCTCTCTTTTACCTGTACACAAACCACTGTTTCATCCTATGCCTGAACCTCAGAACCCACAGCACTTTTACTTCCAGTACGTTTCTGCACCCTTATAATTCCAACAGATTTACCCTGCAATTTCCAGCACTCAACTTTATTACAATGAAAACACATCAATTTTCCAATGTCATTTATACCCTCTGCACTTCCGTTCTATTCTGAGAAAACAATTATTGCAAATTTCCGCCTACTCCCTCTCTTCCCTGACTACCAGCCTTCCTTTAACCTTCCCACTTTCTATCATTTTCATCTTTAAAAGGGCAATGAAAAAAAGGTTTAGCTGTATGAAGTAAATCATAATCATTTCCTAACTCACCTATTTGTCTGACCATTTGAACCCTCTTTTATTCCACATGTGTTCTCACTACCGAATTTATTGAACCTTTAAATTCTTCCAATAGAATTACCTCCCTAAGAGCTCTGTATGTTGCCTGCATCTTTAATGTCCGTACTCACCATTCAAAATTATTTTGTTTTACTGTTTCAAACTCAATATAAGTTTCCCCAGGCTGTTTGCTCATATTCCTAAATTTCTGCCTGTACGCCTCAGGAACCAACTCATGTGCACTCAAAGTAAACTTTCTTTTTACCACAGCATAGTTCACCGACATTTCGTCTGACAGTGAAGCATAAACCTGATTTGCCGTACCCAGAAACCTGGCTTGTCTCATCAATGTCCAGCTTTCCTGTGGCCTTTATATCTATTTAGCTATGTTCCCAAATTAAATAAAGAATGCTTCCACATCTCTTCTCAAACTTTGGAAGAGCTTGTACAAGTTTCAACATCTCCCCAATAGGTTTTAAGTGAGAGGGTTTTTCATATCAGAACTTTCCTCGGTATCTTATGTCTCTTTTTTAAAACCCATCTTTTTAAGCCGATACGTCCAGTCTCTTTTCTCCATTCTCTCTTGCTTAGTTAACTTTTCCCTCTGGAGGTAGCATTTTTGCATTTCATTTTCATTTTGAAGTAATCTCTCTTTTCCCCATTCTTTCTCTGCAGCCTCTAGTTCCACTTTTTCTCTCATTTCTAATTCTTTTTCCTTTTTATTTGCCTCCAATTCAAGTTTTCTCAGTTCCTTTCCTTGTTCAAATTCAAGCCTCTGCATTTCTAACTGAAGTTTTGCTACCTCCAGCTGTGACTTACTATTATCATGTATCACTTCCAACTTTAAATGCTGTGCCATCATTATTCCTGCTTTCTTAGCCCCTGCAGGCAATCCTAATTTGAATTCTTCCACCAATTCTATTAACGTAAATTTAGTTACCTGTTGTAAACCAGCCATACTTGTAACGTCAACTCCCAGACAAATCTGAACAAATACCGGTCAGATTGCAATCTCACCACTTCAAACCATCTTCACATGAACTCCTGAATTCAAAGCACTGCTTATACTCGTGACCTTAGTATTCACCAGCGTCAAGCCAATCAAGGAATTTGAAATACATCCTGGACGAGACACCAAATATATTATGACACAGCCAATGGTAAAGGCTGAGTTGTTCAAATGCTCGAGGCAAACCTCAGACAACTGCCACATCTATTATTGCAATTTGTATTTTTCAAGGTGCTTTAAATGTAGTGGTAATAAGACCTCCAGTTCATATAGGTTTTTCCAAAACTAGATTAAACACTGAATAACGAGGAATTATTTTAAGTACGTACATATGTCTGCAAAATACTATTGTAATAACTTCTAAGTCCCTTAATTAACCTGACTCCAAGCTAAACCTCAATTAAGGCAATAGAAAGATACATAGATTTTTAAAGACCTGGGCAAATAAACATGATACCCTGAGCAATCCGATTCAAAGTGAGTTTCCTTAACTTCAGTTCTTTGTAGACACCAGCTTGAGTCTTAGATGCTGAAGGCTTTTCACACTTTTAGATCTTAAACTGCCTGCCTTTGCACACAGCCTTCTCCCCTTTATACATATTTTCCCCTTTGAATGAAAATTCACATTGTTTCACCGTGTCTTTGGGCTTTATCTCCCTGATTATAAAACATTATCAGAATACCAATTTTACTAAAAAACCTCTGGGAAAAATAAACACACTATTTCTGAACTTTACCTGGCTAGGTGACAAATTTCACCACTCCTTTGAACTCAATCTGGTCTGGTTTATTTAAAAACGCAAAAGATCTTTTACATCTTACATTCTAAACTTCGCTCATGTTTACCAACTTAACATATTTAACCTTTCTCAACTTCTAATACATCAAAGCTTTCAGACTAGCTACATTTATTCCAATTGAACCTCTCTCTCTTTCACACAAACACACACTAGACACATGTATACACAAATACCACAATTTTACAATAACTTCCAAACAACATGTTCGTGTCTTTCTGACCTTTAATTCAGCACTTTCAATTCCAATTCCAGCATTTGAAGAACCTTTTTTTAGGTTCATGATTGATTGTGTAAGACCTCTCCCTAAGAAGAAAAGTGGAAACCAGTATTTGCTGACAATGATCAATGTGTCTACAAGGTTCCCTGAAGCAATATCTTTGAAAAATATTACACCAAAGAAAATTGGGGAAGAATTGACTAAATTTTTTACAGGATATGGTGTATGTAAAGAAATACAATCAGATCAGGGTTCAAATTTCATGGCACAGCTGCTTAAGGAATAAATGAACAATTTGGAAATAAAACAGTTGAAGTTAACAAATGATTATCGTGAGTCCCAAGGGGCTTTGGAAAATGGCATGATACTTGTAAAACTATGATGAAGGCGTGTAGTTAGGATTATCCATAGATTCGGGGGATTCCATTCTTGTTCTTTGCTATTAGGGGTGCTACTAATGGAATGACAGGCTTCAATCCTTTTGAACTAGTTTATTGTCATGAGGTAACGGTCTACTGAAATTAATTCTTGAGAAATTGGTGGGTCAAAACTCACAAACTGCTTTCCTGGTTAATGTACCAAATTTCAAAGGGAAATTGGATAGAGCATGTGAAATAGCTAGGGAACATTTAAAGACATCACAGCAAGTGATTGAAATGAAAGCAGGCAGTAAAGCTACAGCTTGAAGTTTTGTTGCTGGGAATAAAATTTTAGTTCTGTTACGAGGACAGGGTGATTCATTAAAGGCAAGCTTTAGTGGGCCTTACAGGGGGAGTAAACAAATTGAGGGATGTGAATTATTTCATATATGTTCCAGTTAGAAGAAAGAAGCTGAGAGTATGCCATGCAAAATATGCTTAAAAGTTACTTTGACAGGGAAGAAAACAATAGGAATTGTTTTTGGTGGTAGATAATGAGGAAGGAGTAGAAATGCAGGGTTCTGAAATTGATTTTCCTTTAATCAAACTGGATAACGAGGGAGCAATTTAAAATTAAGTGTAATACTGAGTTACCTTCTAGACTAGTGTCAAGTGATTTGGGGAAGCTATTGTGGTTACACAATTGTATTGGTGGAAATAAGCTGCGAAGGACGAATTTAGCTCTACATAATGGGCGGGATTTTCACTGAATTGCACTAAATGCACTAGTGGGGAGATGGGGGGTGGGGTTTAAATGGAATCCTACCCGCTGATGAAAATGGCGGGTTTAGATGCCGTATCTCCCGGAGCCTGAATCATTATTTATTCACTCCCGTGAAACATGCCATTTCCATGGTGAGAGGGCTCTCATTTGCCAGCCTGCCATCACCCTGCTGTTGCATCACACTGGCCACTATTTTTAAAAGGCAGCCGCCAGCAAATCAGTCATCGCTCATCGCCACCAGCTGACCACTGCTGCCAAGAAGAATTGGCCAGCAAAGGAAAAAAGACTGCAGTCGCCCGCTTCAACGACAGGCTCCTCATGCAATTGGTGGATGGCGTAGAAACCCGCCAGGATGTGCACTGCCCATGCTCTGGCTGCAGGATGGGCAGAAATGTCACCAACCCAGCTTGGGAGACAGTGGCTGTGGTGGTCAGCGCAAATGCCCAGCAGAGGAAGGCAGCCACCCAGTGCTACAAAAGGATGAATGATCTCTTCTGTTCCATGAGGGTAATTCACTCTCTTCTTCGCTCCCAACTCGCAAACCCATCTGACATCCACAGGGCCCTCACTCACTGCCAGTGCAAGAGGCATCACCATTCATTCTTTCACACAACGTCATTGTACTCATCTCGTCCATGGGGCCACTCACCACCCACACAGGCCAGGCATGCTTACCATCAAGCCCAGCAGGCATCTTGATACTCTCTCCCCATCTCTAACCATTCTGGGCAAACTGGCAGAAAATAGAATGGGAAGGTCGCAGGCAGGTGGAAGATTGCTGGAGATCAAAGTTCTCACAGAATTCAAGAACAGAACCATCCAGCTGGCTGACGATGACCAGGACCGGTCCTGTGGTGTCGGTGACGTCGGCGCTGTTCTACAAAGTGAGGATTCTCCAGTGCAACATAAATCAGCCAACCATGCTGTGAGCGATGTGTCCTCTTTCACAGGCCACTGCCATGCAGCAATTATCTCATCTTACTTTCACAGGCATATCTGCCAAACAGCCAACAAAATCCATGACCGAAGGCCTCCAATCAAGACCGAAGAAGCCTCAGAACAGGATTCTGAAGGCACCCTCCCTGAAGTCCCATCACAGCACTCACCCACACCCTCCACGAGCGCAGAGATACAAAACTCAGTTGTACCTAACTTTAGAATATCGTCGGGATCACAATCTGGTGAGCATATCGCACTTTCTGATCCACAGCAGTAGGAGGCAGGGACCTCCAGGTCTCTGGCACTCAGAGGACTGCAGGAGGCCAGAAAGCCCTGAGTCTGAGTCTGATAGCCAAGTTCTGGGGTTGGTCATGTCACAGTTGCTGAAGTTGCAAAGGCAAGTTCAGGAACATCCGGTTCTGATCACAAGGCACAATGGAGGTTTCTGTCCACCTTCAGGTGAGGTGAAGTCCACGGTGTGTAGTGACAGAGACCTGACCACCACATAAATGCAATAACTCGAGCCTGCTCCTGTGGGAATCCTGTGGGTGAATCGAATGGCCCATGCATCCTGGCTCTCCCGGTCCTGGGCGAAATGGACAAGGTTGTTTGCCATGGAGAAGATGGAATCTGTGACCTCATGGATGCATTTGTGGGTGGTGGGTTGTGAAATCCCACCGAGATCACCTGTGGAGCCTTGCCATGTGCCGCTGGCATGGAAACTGAGCACTGCAATCTCTTTCACAGTCACTGGTAGTGGATGCCCTCTTTGTCTCCTTGGGAGATGTGAGCCGCCAGGTCTCTAGACATGCGCAGTCCTCGGTGACGCTGGTTCTCAGTCATCTGCAGAAATGGTAGGCGGCATCTATAGACCCTGGGTTTTGCTAAATACCTACCAGCCATGGCTCGCTGTCGCTCCTGGGCAGAGTGTGCGGGAGTTCCTGCTGCCCCTTTTTCATGAGGTTGCTGCGCCTGCCTTTGCACAGCCAGGAGCCTCAGTCGCTTCCTCCTCCATCTTCTACAGTCTCTGTGACCATCAGGCATACAGCAAAGTCACCAGGATCCATGATCCTGACGTGGTCCTCCTGCAGCATGAAAGAGAGACAGAGACGTGGTTATTATGGCTGCACTTAGCACCTTTCCTGGCCCTGTATGGCCAGCCGTTGCCACTTCCCGGAGAGTGCTGGTCAGCCCTCGGATGGCCGTAAGCACCTCTAGCAATGACTGCTACTTGACCAGCATTGGTGAGGAGATGGAACAACGTTGGAAATCCAACTGGTCCACAGGGCAATGCAACAATGGCGGGTATAAATCTGTGCCGGGTGGTGAGGGGGTAATGTATGGCGTGCTTTATGGCCCTTTGGTGCCATCGCATTGGTTGAATGGACGGGCAGGCTGGGAGCGTAACCCCAAGCATATCACTGTCGCTATGCCTGATCTGTCTTAGTTGCAGATGCATGGTCAGTTTATATAGGTTCCCCTAATGCATGGCCAGTTCTCTTGCTCACCCTCACCACCCACCTCGATGCCTGTGTGTGGCATGCAGCGCCAGGACAGCAATTGAACCTCCCTCCCGCCCTCAGCAGGCGCCTCCGAGGCTGGCCAGCACCTAACACTGGACACCACCACCCACAGTTGTCGCCTCCGAGACTGGCTAGCATTTGCCCCTGGACCCCCACCCCCGCGCAATGGTCGCCTCCGAGGATGGCCAGCACTTGCCCTTGGACTCTCCCCCAGCAGCAGTCCCATCCGAGATTGGCCTGCATTTGCCTCTGGACACTTTCCACTACCCCTCCTTCGGCTTTCACCTCCGGGGCCATGCAACAGTTGCCCCTGCCTGCGCCCCCCCTGAGGGCTCCGAACAAAATTTGCGCTGTATAGAATGCTGCTGCTCCGTCACCTCAGTTCCCACAAAGTGATAACCGCCAAGTGCACATCGTCTGTTGCTGTTGTGAAACACATTGGTGTACTGTCCCACCGACATGGATGGACGACACAGCGATATTCCAAGAGCCTGGCATGATGGCCTTTTGTTTCCATTGTTATGTATTACAATTATTTCTCCACCCACCAATGGTGGGAAACACAGCCCGTCATCGACAGGCTGAGCGAACGATCGCTGCCTGCATTCACGCAGTCATGAAGCAGGTCGCACCATAATTTCTCTGCATGCCACTTATCACGCCTGTCATCAGTGAGCTTGGAACATTTTGCCCAATGTGTCTGTAGAAGTTTCATCTTCACCAAGGCAACATCCTTATAGATTACATCTGGCAAATTTATCACAAGTAGAGAAAAAAATTGAATTCATGCCTCAAAATTATAACATTGAGCCTAGTTACAGTAACTAAAGTTCACTTATTGTACTTGTACTGAAACCGAATGGAAAGCAAAGGCTTTCCATGGACTATCGAAAGGTAACTGTGATGACAAAACCGGGCTCATATCCTGTACCATGGCTGGAAGATTGCATTGCAAAAGTGGGACTGTCAAAACTTATCAGAAAGGTTGACTTCTTAAAAGGATATTGGCAAGTTATGCTATTGGAGAGAACAAAGAAGATATTGGCTTTTGTGACGCCAGATGGACTATATCATTTCAAAGTAATAACACTGAAAATGAAAAATATACCTGTAAAATTTAAAGGACTAACAAAGTATTTGCAGACCTGAGCAATTGTGCTGTTTATATTAACGACTTGATAGTTTTTAGTCAGACGTGGGAGGAGCATTTGCAACATCTGGATGAATTATTTAGTCGATTACACAAAGCTAATCTAGCGTAAATAGTGTAAGACAGTGTAAATGCGAGTAGTCTCCTTCCACTTCAATTAGGAGAGATAAACATGAGAGGGCATGGCTTTAGGGTGAAAGGGGAAAGGTTTAGGGAGAACATTAGGGGGAACGTCTTCACTCAGAGGGTGGTGATGGTGTGGGACGAGCTACCATCTGACATGGTAAATGTGGGCTCACTCTTAGGTTTTAAGAATAAATTGGATAGATACATGGATGGGAGAGGTCTGGAGGGTTATGGACTAGGTGCAGTTCAATGGGACTAACGGAATAATATTTTGGCACAGACTAGAAGGGCCAAATGTCCTGTTTTCTGTGCTGTAGGTTTCTATGGTTCTATGGTTCTAGTAGTAAACTTGTCTAAAAGTAAATGCAAAAGTGCAAGTTATGTATCTAGGCATTGCCATTGGACAAGAGATGTGAAAGTCAAAGCTATCATAGGCACCCCCGTGAAGACAACAGAGAAAGAACTTTTGAGATTTCTGGGCGTGAGTGGGTTTTATCAGAAATTTATACCAAATTTTCACTCCATTGACTGAACTATTATAAAGGAACAAAAAGTTTCAATGGTCACAGGAGTGTCAGAATGCATTTGACAGTTTGCAAACTGTATTAAATACGACACAAGACTTGGCAGCACCTGATCACACTGAGTAATTTAAGTTGGCCACTGGCACAAGTGATATAGGCATTGGGGCGATACTGTTACATGAAGATGACACTGGAATTGAAAAAAACAATAGGGCATTTTTCATGGAAGTGAATGTACAACAGGGATGATCAAAAAAGAGACTTTGCATTTTGTGTTCGCATTGCAGCATTTTGAGATTTATGTTACAAACAAGTAGTTAGAAACAACGGTTTATGCAGATCACAATCCTTTACATTTTTCTGGACAAATTTCGAGACAGAAGTACAAGGTTTTTCAGCTTGAGTTTATTGCTCCAACCATTTAATCTACAGATTATACATGTAGCATAAAAGGAAAATCTGATTGCTGATGCATTGTCAAGAGTTTGAAGCTTAAAGGGAAAATTGGACATTTTTCACCTGGACAGTGAACTTCAGTGATTTCTGTTGATGCCAAGAATTTGTGTACATTATTTTATGTATGCATGTTAATACATATTAATCCATGCATCTTGTAATGTAATAGTGAAGTGTAAGATGGGTTCAGAAAAATAAAGCCATATTTTTAAGTTATGATAGTTCATTTTTTAACGTGGATGAGGATGTCAGGAAGACATAATAATTCACATAATTTTATTGGGAACATCTTGGGTGTATTACCATTGATCAGAAAATGAACTGGAATAGCCATATAAATACTGTGACTACAGGAGCAGTTAAGAGGCTAGGAATCATGCAGCAAGTAACTTACCTGCTGTCTTCTCGACGTGTGTCCACCATCTACAAGAAGCAAGTCAGGAGTAAGACTAAAGGGTTATCCACATAATTTCCCAGGGAAACTGATCATCAGCAGCATTGAGGGGATTGCAGCTTAATCATCGCTCTGGGTTAATGGGCAGGAGAAGGACCTGAGGCAAGAACCTACCAGATCCGAGGTTCATTGATTCCAAGTACAACTGACTGGTTCATGAATGGACCATTTGACCTTTGGTTTATTTGGCTTTTCACAGGACAGTCAGCGTAATTACTGTGAATTCATCAGAAGAAACCATATTTTATTCCTGGGTATTTCTGAATGAGCGAATGCATTTTGCTTTTCTAGTTTGGAATTGGACTTTAAAAATCCTTACTGATACTTGGTGTGAAGACAACCCTCTGTATTAAAATTCTGTTTTAATTAGATTCTGTCATACGACGTAGAATGCTTTCAGAAAATTACATTGAATGATTCACCGCACAGATTTCCCGCCTCTCATCCTGATGTATATTATTCTCCTTTTTCCCTTTCTAATAGTTAACTTATTGACAATTGTGGTCATGTCCCGGGGAAAATGCGAACTCTCCAAATGTGTCACTCGCTACCTGGTGGCCATGGCAATCGCAGATCTACTGGTCCTTATCCTCGATCTGATAATGAGGCACATTCCTATTCTTTATAGTTTCAAGTTTCTTTTCCTTCTCAATATGCCAGTATGTAATATCCATGCAGTGTTACTTTATGCAGTCACAGATTGTTCTGTCTGGTTCACTGTCGCTCTCACCTTTGATCGATTTCTAGCCATTTGTTGTCAGAAGCTGAAAAGTAAATATTGCACTGAGAAATCGGCGGCTGTGGTTATTGGTACAATGACTGTGTTGTTCTTCGTGAAGAACATTTTCTGGTACTTTATGATGACAAGTAGCTATATGCTTATGAGAACACCCTGGTTCTGCATTCTATCTTTCAGTGTCATGTTTTCACCAGTGTGGACAGGAGTTGAATTGCTGCATTATATTTTGACCCCGTGTGTACCATTTATTTTGATTCTGATCCTCAATGCTTTAACTGTCAGGCACATTTTAGTGACCATCAGAATTCGCAAGAAACTCCGGGATCGGGTAAATGGGGAGAGTCAGAGTGATCCAGAAACGAAGAGCAGAAGAAAATCAATCACGTTACTTTTTGTGATATCTGGGAATTTCTTCCTTCTATGGGTTTTGTTCCTGGTGTATACGACGTATTCCAGAATTCATCTGCTGCCCACAGTTGATATTCCTGAGATGTCACGCATTGTACAGGAGCTTGGTTTTATGTTTCAGCTCCTGAGTTGCTGCACAAACACCTTTATTTATGCCATAACCCAGAGAAAATTCAGGGAGGAGGTGAAGAATGGAATGAAATATCCCTTCATTAAACTTTCTAAGATGGTAAAGTAGCAAGGTGACTGAAAGATATTTTTGCAGATGGATCACATACTTATTCCAAACATTAATGCAACCTCCCTGCATTCTGTCTTTGTAACCATGTAATTTTGAAAGAAATCTAAGTGATTTGTTGAGTTCACATTTAGTGCAAGATGCGATTTGTAAACTTTGAACAGCTGCCTTAAGTGCGATTTAATTCGGTTGCAATCCTTCATTAAGAATAAAATTAAATTGATAAAACCATCCACCCTCTTGCGACAGCTACTCTGCCAGCTGAACTTTATTACTCCCTGAGTCCATGCAAGTTGGGTGGATGGATTGTGATACGATTGTTCAGTGAGATAAAATACTTTTTTTCTTTGTCCATGTGTGTTGTATAAGCTAGGAGCTTGTGGAAATTGTAACACTTCAAGTATAGGATGTTCCAATGCATGTTGCATTTGTTGCTGTTGTGAGCACCGAAGAGTTGAGTTGGCAGGCTTTAGGGAGAGAGCGCTCAAGAGAAGCCCCAGAGAGCTTAAATTGCGCCAGTCGTTAAAGGTTGGAGTGCAGATGCGGGAATCCAGGAGAACAGAGTCTCTGGAGATGAGCTTGAAATACTGGGAGGGGAGATGTCGTTGAGGCAATCCGAGTCAGAACGGCTTTGAGGAAGTTCTGAGGTTAGATTCTGAAAGTGCAGAGGTGGAATCTCTTGTGAAGGAGACAGGATTTTAATGAGATGTGCTGACTCATATTGCCCCTGACGTCAGGGTGAGTTGCTGAGAAATCCAAAGGACATATCTTGGCCCCATCTGCCATCTGATGTGCCCCGTGGGGTGTTCGACCACAGTTTATTTGGTAACTCATGTGTAGCTCACGTTACTTCTAATTGCGAGTGTGTATGCTATATATTTTGTAGATTGCTTTTATTTTCTATCTTTGATTAGTAAAGTATATTTTGCCTGTTCAAAACTCACGGAACCTTAATGATTTATTGTCTTTGTAAGTGTATTGTCTACTTTAAACAAGAAGTTACTGGTCCGTAATTGGATGATACCAAATGCTTAGGGGTCTGGTCCAAGATCAGGGCATCGAATGCTCGTTGTTCATCACGGCAAAGAGCTCCGCTCACAAAGTTTGAGTGGGCTCGATTGTGTAAACGCTCCTTTCCTGATATCAGCCTAAACGTGGCACCATCTGCCAGAGAAGCTGTGACATATATGTACAGGGAACGAAGCAGGGACTCTGAATAACCCTTTATATTGAAGAAACCTCAGAAACCACAAGGCAAAATGTGTACACCAAAAAGAAAGGAAACAAATAAATAAACTGCGGACAAATCAGTGGACAGGAAAATTAATTAATCAATTATTACTTACCATGAATTAATAAATCAAATGAATTACAGCTAAATCGTTTGGGAGAACATTTAATTTTATTCTAACTGTCGGATCACAATGTAAGAATTTTATGCACACGGCAATTTGGACTGAGGAGTAAGGAAGACACTTGAATAAATAAATAAAGAAATCAAGAAAAAATGCTTTAATTTTGTTGATCATTTAAATTTTTTTCTGAGGGAGTGAGTCTCCACAAATGCAAACCTCAGGGTTTATGCCCAGAGATGTTGTGCAAAAGTAATTATGGCATTGCACACTGTTAAATATAACTATTCCTCATTGAAACGGTAAGCTTTTCATTTGTATTTAGTGTCATAATAGTGAGTAATTTATGTTCATACATTAACAGTGACTTCTGTGTAGATACCACAAGTGAAAGTTGCAATAGCACTTCCCGTGTGAGCTCAGGTTATATGTACAGCAACTTCTGGATTTTGCTTTTAAATGTGCATGTGCCGACGTCAAATGTTGCTGTCAATTTTACCACTAAAATGACGCTGAACGTAAACAGCTTCACTATTACTGGTGCAGCAAATCCCGTGCCATTGTAATGCATGTAGCTGGAAAAAGATTCCGACCAGTCGGCAGTAGGCGAGGTTCACTTTGCTGAGGCCACCTCTGGGTAGGTTACTGACTCGGGCTGAAATAAAGTTTGTCAGAATGTTCAACATTTGCAAATTATCATTTGGCTGGTGAATACTGTTGCCCTTTAATATTGTACCTTAAAAAAGAAATTGCACTGTTTGTGAGCAAGACCTCGTGGCGGGCTAAACAAAAGCTAAATACTGCAGATTCTGGAGATCTGTAATAAAAACAGAAATTGCTGGAAACGCTCATCAAGTCTGGCGACAGCTGTGGAGAGAGAAACAGAGTTAACTCTTCCAAGGTGACTCCTGAGACGAGTCATATTTGACTTGAAACGTTAACTCGGATTCTCTCTCCACAGGTAGTTCCAGACCTGCTAAGCATTTCCCGCACTTTATGTTTTGAATGCAACAGGTTAAAGTTGCAAGCAGAATTCACCAACATATTACAGATCTTGATTAGATATAGG